>NW_024532953.1:0-70681 GCF_016097555.1 Gigantopelta aegis | reverse complement strand
TAATATCAACAAGGTGTTTTTAAACAAAGATCAGACAGTGCCACACCCATATATTAGTGGCTTTGGTGATAATTACATGCGTAGATTATTGAATTCAATGCACACTATAATCCAAACATATGATGTCTGCCCACCCAATGTCAACGAAGAGAAGTGACAGTAAAAGGAAATATTCTTATCATTGCTCGACAAGAATTAGTTATTCATTCCAGGAAGGTGTGGGCAGATACTTTTAGAACTTGGAAACCTCACACAAAAATACATAATGAGAAAGAATGAGCTGTCTGTCTGTTCCCCCCCCCACCACTCATTAATTTAAACATTAGTCCATTCTTCCTCTCATCTATCCATTCATTTCCTTTTAGGTCAAATATTATACACGTGATAGAGAGTCCCTCAAATTACTTCCCGTATACCAAAGTCCTACTCCCAAGACATTTACCCTAAACTAGATGACACAGAATAATGACGATGATGATGATTGACCTAGAACTATTATTATCCCTTTCATCAGAAACTAGTCACTGTTTCCAGTCTCCATGTAACCACCACACCTTTTATGTCTACCATTTAAGTTACACATTAAAACATAGCTCCATTGAAGATAATGCAGAACAGAAGATAATTAAAGATGGCAGAATTCCTCTTTGCTTAAGTAAAGTTCATTTTATAATTGAAAATTTTTATATCTAATAAATGCATTTTGAATATTTAACAAAGGATTTACATATCAATGTTATGTGTCCACTACATATACTATATATGCCAATGGATAACACTAACAAGGAATCTCTTTATTTTATTACTGTGGGCAGGTTGTCCATTATCACAGTGTAACAAGTGAAGACAATTCCTCTGTGACTTGAGATTAAAACTTAATGGTTTTCATATTCCTTGATTAAAATGAAAGACCTTGTTGTAAGCATACAAATAGACTTCAAAAATATGTGCAATACTATGTTATTATAGCTATTGCAGAAATTCTTTCCATCAAACACAAATGTTTGGTGAAATAAAGGTAATATGCTCAGTCTCGTGTTAGTTACTTCCGTTCCACGTCACGAGTAGAACACATTTCTGCACATGGGACTAAGAAATGCCTAACAGATTGTTGCAGAATGGTTGGTCTTAGCCTTCCCAGTGATGCAGGTTACACTAAATAAGTTTCCTAAAGATCTCAGTACTGAGAAACTGAAATGGATTAGAGCAAGTTAAATCACATAGAGGGACAATTACGTTGGATGTTAATGGTCAAGATTTGAAAATAGTAATCCTTTGTAGCAAGATCACTTCACAGATTGACTTTCATCCATCAAAGCTCAATTATTCAAATTCATTTGGTTAAGAAGTGATAATCATTTTGAAATCTTTATCTGTTCCAACCATTACTTTAAGAGTAAAAACATTCTATTCTGGACTCAACATGGACCAAAAGCTAAAAAGTTAAGGACTGCATATGAGAAAAGGGAAAGGCGTCGTGTAAGTCTATATTCACAGGCTAATAACTTTTAACCTCTACATTGGAGGGATTAGTAAGACCTGTTAACAGCACTTAGTAACAAGACAGTTTTCTAAGGTTGGCACTGGGTAACTGACAGACATAAACAAATCAAAAGCCAATGGGTCCTGGACAACTACCTAAACCATCATCAGCTCTGCCCATTCCTCCCCCGATATTGCCTAAAGTTAAAACTAAATTAATCACTGCATGACAAATTACTTTGGTATAGGATCGTGCGCAGAAACTTGATTGCTTGTAGCTAAAGAACAAGATTTCCTATTAACCATTATTGGAATTGGTCAATGAGTATAATCAAAAGACTTATGCCTGGTCAGTGTTTCAACAGCCATCAATGGAGCTCACATGATCTCCATGAATGGCAACAAGTATGAGTCAGATTTTTAATCCCATTCACAACAATGCATAGAAAACATGGCCATTCATTTAGCACTTGGATACATAGTGATTCGTCTATCTGGTCGAAAAATAACGAATGGTTTGAATTCCGTAAGTGATGCAACAGTCTCTAATGTGGAGGTATTTTACAACCTGGATTTAGACTCACAAGGCTAGTGAAAGGTATTATCGACCGATGAATAATGAGACAGAGTCGTTTTTCAATGAAAATGATGTATGAGTAATAAACTCTCTCCTCTCTACCAGACTTTCCTTCTGTAGAAGGTTAACATAATGTCATGATCTATTTTCTTGTCCCAAATCCAACTGCTTTTTCATTTTAAGGGAATGCAATAAGGTTGGGAGTAGTAAAATCTTTGATTTATTAATTTAAAATCATATATTTAAAGAACAAAACTTGAGGCTATGCAGTTTAAATAAAATTTCTAAGAGAAAAAACTTGCAGGACTAAATTGGGCACGGAACAAACCAGCGATATCCTTTCCAAAAGTACAAGAATCGGAGGATACCTCTATAGTCTAAAAAATTACTAGAGAGCACCAACATTTCAGTGAAGTTTATTTGTTTTATGTAGTTAGTCATTTGTTATTATTTGTTACTATGTAGATATGTTCAAGGCAATTCTAAAAAAAACCATCGAATAGTGCTTTGTCTAGAAAATGATTGTTTGACACTCATCATCGATATTGTGTTACTGCAGTGTGTAGTACATTTAAGTGATTAGCTTTCCCAGCCTGAGAACAGTGTTAAGCAATATTGGAACATAGTGCAAAGATTTTATGATAAAAATATGGGGTTAATGATCAAAAGTCATAATAAACACCCTTGAGGGTATTTAAATCTACAAAGTGACCAGTCAGACGTTTGGTGTTAAGAAATGTCTCCCGGATTTTTGTAGAATGCATAGGAAGGAAGACAATCTTACTTTCTTTTCCCTAGCCAACCCCCCCCACAGATCTTGGGCAATTGTCGATATGTGGCCTATATCTGTAACGCCTATAGGAATTGAGTGCATTCATGAACAACAGTTAAAATAATGAGCATACTCATTATGTGGTTGAAGCTAATGATCATAAATACTGTCAGGTTGAGTACAATAATAAAGCCACCTGTAGTACCCATTAGCATCAGATTTCAAAGTTCTGCAAATCCTTAGATGTTCAGTAATTTTGGATGTGTACTAAAGAGGAGTGCTACTTTTGCTATCTAATTGTGCCATTTCTTTACAATCATATACCACTCTTGTGCAGAATGACAGTTAGATCTGACATCATGTGACACGAATCTGCCTTTAGCAAAATAGATGTAAATATCACTAATTATATACAACTTGAATATTTTTACAGACCAGGAAAAGCTGCGATAGTCGTTCGTTATCCCTTTGAGTAGATCTTATCAACTGAGTCATCCGTAGTCAGAAGATTCTCCAATTTGATACATACTCGCTCAAATATTAAGGAAGTTAAGATCATATTATGTCATTTCACAATCAGATACACTCAAGCTCCATCCAATTCTCTATTAGGAATCACTACTGACTACAGTCCGTTAGATACTATGACATGACGTATAGTCACGCCCTATGTAACGGAATCTGGATTTGGTTGTCTGCAAGAAGTACAACATCAAGTAGAATTTATGGTTGATGTACGCGAAATTTAATTAGGTAAGCATTTTGTTTCTTCATTGTGGAAACAAACAATTTAATTAGATAACAAACACAGTATGACAAAAATTCATTCCGCTTTACCCTTAAAATCTAGATCTATCTTTTATCATAAATAAGACTCAATGTTGTCACCAACAGTTCAGTTGCACACTGATATGTCTAAGGTACTCATGTTCTTTTAGCTTTCTGATCACTTCTCTTTCCCTAGATAGAGTGGTTAGTACAATGAGTTGCTCTTTTGGTGTAAAGAACTTCTTGTCATAGGAGAACCCATCCTTTCATGTCGTTTATAATCCATAGCATCTCATGTACAAGGATGTTCTGGAAAGTTTGCAAATTGTAATTTCAACCAAGAACAATCAACTTTGTGTTTAAATGCTCAAGATTGTATGCATCAAATTCTATTGGTTAGTTTGATGTCAGCCTTGTCATTCATTCATCCATCCATTCATTCATTCGTCCATTCATCTATTCATCCATCCATTCATTCATTCGTCCATTTATCCATTCATCATCCATTACAGCAAGTTATAAAAAGCAATGTCTATTACTAAATACTACATAAAACAAAGCAATAATAATGATTTCTACTTCACACTGTCCAGCTCACCCATGTCATCCCAAATATCTCTCTTAATTCTGTCTCCCTTTTGACATCTCTTTAATTGAGACACATTTCAATCATCCATCCATCCAAT
Source organism: Gigantopelta aegis (assembly GCF_016097555.1). Lineage (NCBI taxonomy): Eukaryota > Metazoa > Mollusca > Gastropoda > Neomphalida > Peltospiridae > Gigantopelta > Gigantopelta aegis. Next base: position 66,396 of record NW_024532953.1, on the reverse strand, counting down.
CATTCATTAAACAATCCATCCATCCCATTGTTTCCATTATTCATCTATTCTTATTCCTATCCATATTTGTGCCATTTATTATGCATTTATCCAACTACCCTGTCACTCAGCCCATCCACTATTCATCACCAGGGCCAGGTGCCCCCCCCAAAAAGTCACAACATGCTTATTGTGCCCCCCCCCCCCCCAATTTTTACACTAAAGTATGCAATATGTAGAGAACAATGAAAACACTCATTGCAATTATAACATAATTGTGGCTATTGTTTATTACAAATGAATGAGATAGAGTGATGGACATATCAATGAAAAAGAAATGGACAGATGAGTAGATAGACTAATGGAAAGACAGGTGAACATATGGATTCACAAACAGATAAATGGTTTTTTTTTTTTTACTAATGAATATTTATTAATGAGTGCTTTGTTAATAATTGTTCTCTTCTCTTTTTAGTATTTTTTGTTAAATGATCTACTTGATACTCATGTGTGTAGTCCCTTGTTGCTCCCTCAGTCTTGTTCTGATAAGTGGGTAGTGGGAATTATAGGAAATCAAAGTGAAAATATTCAAACTGGTGAGTGATTTGGTCCCCAACAATTAGAATGTCAATCAACCTTGGAGACTAAGAAATATGAAAAGTAATTATTATATTTGTGCATGTTTTTTTTAGCAATTTTACTACCCATCCATGCAATCCATCCATAGGCGTATTTAGACCTGGGCCAGCACGGGCTTTGCCCGGGTAAACTTGGCCAGACCAAAATTAATTTCAAAAATAAATTTATTGCTTTTATTTACACAGAAAAGATTAACCACTAACACATGCCATGTATGACTTCACAGTTAGCAATTAGCACCTGTTTTATGAACTGTGATCTGAGTCAGACTGAGTGCCAATATGAAAGGACTGTTATAGACTTGGGCCTCTAGTAATAGTAGCAGTAGTTGTGTAGGCTGGTCCATCAAAAAAATCATACAATGTTCCAGAGAGTGAGGAAGGTGACAGTGGAAATGGCAGCATTGAAGAAATTGACAGAGAAATTAGAGGATTAAATGATCAAAATGGTTAGCTGTAAATTTAATAACAAAGTCGTTTGAAATTATTCTTTCTACTTTTCTTGTACTCTGCAGACACAGATGGTGATGGTGTTGATCTACAGATTCATAGGGTTTAGCTAATGATATACCCACAATACCAGAAGTTAACATACATGTACATGTTGGTGACATAGCATCAAGCTTAAGCCGAGAGTAGATGGTCCTGCAGACATAGCTAAAGATAATCCGAAAAGCCTACTCACCAATCGGCATGATTTTCCACTTTCTGTTTTTAGTCGATTGTTTAAACCTAGATGGTACCAAGCAACAGTTTCCATGGCTTGAATATTCAAAAGTTTGCATGCTGCTTTTGTTTCCCATGTAGGTTGTCTAGTATAGCAATCTAGATGATGCATTCACTCAAAATGGGTTCAGGACAGGAAACATACCTTGTTAAGTTTTGGTTGAGTAAAAGTTTAAAATTGTTAATAACTATTAATAACTACTAATTAATCATGATGAATAATTAATGAGCCCTAGTACTTTTAGAGACCTAGATATGCCTATGAATCCATCCCATTTATTATTTTACTTCCTCTTTGTCTTTCTGCCTTTGTCTTTCTCTATTGTTCATTATACAATGTACATACAACAGGTAAAACAGCTCTTCAAATTACTCAAAATGCTTTAGATGCCTTTGCCATTAATAGTTGTATTGAGGTTTATGTAATACATCATGCATTAGATGGAGGTGAAGAGGCTATCTTTTATCTCAAGCATGACCCAAACTGGACAGACCAGTTATTAATACTTGTATTACAGGGTTTTTGAGTTAATATGCCGGGTTGAAGGAGGATTTGATGTACCTGGCAATGATTAACATTCATAACAATAATTATGTATCACTCTATTAATCTGTACATTCATTCTATTAATCCATCCATTCATAGGTATGGTACTCATATCTGCCAGTCTTTTTTAACCCATGGGGGGTCTGTCCTTTCTCCTTTACCCAGTCTTCTCCCTCCTCCAATTCTCTCTGATTTCCCAACCATTGAAGAATCAATACTGGTCACCATACCAGCTTGTCTATCAGCTATGAAATGACTCTGAGTCCCCTGCTACTTTTTATCACAACTGGTCCCCCTGTCCACTAACTACATAACTGATGCTCCCTCTCTATCATACTCTCTTTTCTCTTACGTCTACTTTAACGTAAACGAAATTATAGTATTTTAAAGAAACAAACTCAAACAAACATCTATTCTTTCTTACCTGCTGATAAACTGTCACCTGGAACTGCTGACAACACTTCTCATTTGTACTTATTAATAGGGTGTGGCCACACCCAATGGCTTTAGAGCCAAGACCCAGATGATCCTACTAAAAATTTTATTCCAGATATAGTCACAGACATTTCTCCATGTACCACTAACATCATGGAAAGAATCTGAAGAGAGTGCAATGCATGAAGAGGGTATGGTTCTGTTATAAGCTGTTGCTAAGAAACATAGTTTTATTTGTTCTCAACATCAATTTTTATTAGGATTGATTGGCCATGGCAAGGTAAGAGAGTTAACCAAGAATGTTTATACATAGTAGCTAGTTGTCACTGGGAAGCTATTCCACTTTGGTATTATTGGGAGGGGCCAAGGATTATTACTGCTATACACAATAAATTATTTCACTTTGTCTTCCAGTTTGAATTATGGATGCATAACATTTCAGAAGCCAGAGATAGTGGAATGGCAAAAAACTCGAGTTGATTTTCTGCAACATCTGCTAACTCAGAAAAGTGGGCATATTCCATCATATAACTGCAAAAGACATGACATCTTTGGCACCAGCTGCTGCAAAATATTGCAGTACTTTACAGAATAATTCAATGTTAATAATGAGAGTGCTCCTGCATGAAATAATGTAATGATGAGAAGATGGATTGAATGGAGGGATAGGTGGATCAATGGATGGATGTACTTTTATTGTATTTTTCTTGTCTTAGTTGAAATCATCTCATCTTTTGCTCCAACAACTTTAAGTAACTATTCAAGTTGACAAGTTGACTTGGAATCTTTCTACCGAGATCAAGAACCTCTCTCTTATATCGCCCAAATCACCTGATCCTATTATACACCATGGAAAACAGTCTCAAGAAATGTTAATAAATCAAAGAGTTATATAAATGATTCTCTCTCTTTCTCTCTGACCCTCTCTCTTTCTCTCTCTGTCTCTCTCTCTATCTCTCTGTCTATCTCTCTCTGTCTCTCTCTGTGTTTCTGTCTCTGTCTCTCTCTCTCTCTCTCTCTCTCGCTCTCTCTCTCTCTCTCTCTCTCTCGTCTCTCTCTCTGTCTATCTCTCTCTCCATACAGGTTTAATATCAGAATAGTGTTGAATATGTTATGAGAGAGGACAAAACTCATGGAAATCTAAACCTGCATGACTTGTTGGACCAGTTTTGGCAACGTTATAAACACCCTCCCAATTTATAAGAAATGAAATATATAAAGGTATTTTAGATGCATCATGAAACTATGCTATATCTTAAACACTTACAACAAGAGCAAAACTGGCTTTATAGTATTGTGTCAGCTGGTAGAAAGTAGAAAGACCCTTATGATGTATTGATTTCAAATTGGAACATTAAGTAATCAAAGTCTTTGTGAACGCTATTAGCAATTAGTTTAGCCATGTCAGAGGCATCTTCAACAATTCCAGTCATTACAGTACAATTCAAATACCTTGTTTCACCTGTTTTAGGATCCATCTAGCAGAGTAATCTTTCATACTAAAATCAGTATGCTGACATCTATGCTCCTCACCTTCATCATCTGAACCTTCAAATGCTTAATGAATATTGTCTGCTAATTCTTCAGAACAGTCATTTCATCATCTTTGTTTAACAAATAAGGATTGATTGATGATTCACTTCTTTGTTGTAGGATATGGTTCTAAAAGGTATGGTACTTTTTAAAATTAGATGCATAACTTTTGTAATTAGGTAACATTCACAACATGATCATGATGGATATGTAATAATACACTAAGAGATACATCATGATGATGTCCTGCCCCCCCAATGCAACTTGGAACAAGGACTGAATATTTGTGACTACACTGATATTGTTATGAATGTTACTCCATTGCTTATAGCAATACGCAAGCATCCCAAATTTGTAGACCAAACCACAGAAAACATTAGCGTCACACTTCTTGAAATGCTCAGAGACCAGAAACAAACTTCATCTGTTAGTGATGTCTGTTTTATTGGTTGATTGAAGTTCAAGAAGAAGGAATGTCAATGAAGAGAAAAGTAAAGTAAAGGAAATATTCTTATCATTTCTACAAGAATTAGTATTCAATTCAATTGAAGGTGTGGGCAGATACTTTTAGCACTTGGAACATCACACAAAAATACATAATGAGAAAGAAGTGAGCTGTCTGTCTGTTTACTCATTAATTCATTAGTCCATTCATTCCTCCATCTATCCATTCATTTCCTTTTAGTCAACTATTATACACGATGATAGAGAGTCCCTCAAATTACTTCACTTATACCAAAGTCCTACTCCAAGAGATTTACCCTTAAACTAGATGACACAGAATCTGTAGGCTATACTTAACAGTATTAAAGACTTAGTGACAGAAAACAGTTATATACATATATATATGTGTGTATTCATGTCTATATGTATCCTACTCTGGTCATTTAAACAATCAGTTTGGAAACAACAAATAGGATGTGTGGTTTTATTTGCATCTTTCATAAGAGGATCCTTTTGTTCCTCAGACATGCTTCACTATTATGGTAGATACCTCTATAGTACTGTTTCATTCATCTATACACCCATCCATTTGATAAGGTAATAGGATGTTGTATTCGAGATAGTAGTTTCTTTATAAAGTCTACTATGAGAGTTACTGGTAAGTCTCTCACTTAAAAATATATCAATTTGACAGTCCTTTGTCTAGATTCTCAAATTGAAGTGGTATGGTGTACCCATCCATTCAAATATTCCACCTGTGAGTGTTTAATGTCCCTTCCATCAATCTATCCATCCATTTTCTATTTCATGTATCCATTCATCAGTCTACTAATCCATTCATCCACCCATTTATTCATTTATTTAATCAATGCATTCATTCATTCTTTTATAGCACTGGCCTCTTATTGACTTTACCTGTTCACTGGTGGTGACATTCTCATTTGAAACTTCTTATCCATTGTTAGAGACATCAAAAACTTTCAGGACCTCAATCAGTCTACTCTTATCATGACAACAGATGTCACATTATTATTAATTTTATATTGCACAACTACTCTGAAATGACTCAATAATAATAATATTAAAGCTCTTCAATACATCTACAGGCCAATCATTTATTTAACCATTTTTCCTCTTCTTCTGTAGATCCATTGTTGATATTGAGGTCCTAACAAGTTTTCTAGAACAATATTTTGCTGGTTCAATACCTACTCTATTTCCTTCTCTATCTTTCTTCACCTTTAGACTACAAAAACTGTAAATGCAACTATTATGAAGAGCTGATAACAGGGAAACTAGTCCAGTTTAAACACTCATCACTTTACTCCAAGTCTCAAGTTACAGCATGCACTTTCTCAGCATTTATAGAAGGTGAGAAAAAATTATTGACTAACAATAAAAGCTATCAATTGACTATAAAATAAATGATAATTCAAAATTAGTTACCTATTATTAAACAGAGTAATTTATAAAAAGTTTAATAATTGAGTATGTTTTCTGAACTTATTGTATGGGTGTGGCTTAGAAAATTACTAATGAAAGCATTCAAAATCATTAATTTTAGTGATAGATGTAGTACATTATATATATATCCCTTGACATCTTATCCTATTACCTTTGACAACTGTTCCCCTCCCAATTGTTTTCTTGCATAGTGGGGCCTCAATGAGTATTCCTGTACAAGAACCACTTTGTGTATGAAGAGGCTAATCTAGTCGAACAAGTTAAATTTGTTTGTCCAGTTACGGAAGTTATTTCAAGAGTGATCAAAGTTGTTGTGGTGATGTTTTGCTTACAGTGAACAAGAAAGTCTTTCTCTAATTTTTATGCCAAGTTTCCTATGCCCCACCCATCAATCTCAACTCAAGGGACTTATTGTTTTCCAATGGTACTTATGTACACTAATCTAACAGCCCCCCTTGGCCGAAAAGAGAATATAGGTGGAATTCAGCCCCTCCCACCTGACATATATATATATATATATATATCAACAAGTTGTTTTTAAACAAAGATCAGACAGTTGCCACACCCACTATATTATTGGCTCTTGGTGATAAATTACATGCTGTAGATTATTTGCATTCAATGCACACTATAATCCAACATGATGATGTCCTGCCCACCCAATACAACTTGGAACAAAGACTGAATATTTGTGACTACACTGATATTGTTATGAATGTTACTCCATTGCTAATAGCAATATGCAAGCATTCCAAATTTGTAGACGAAACCACAGAAACATTAGCGTCACACTTCTTGAAATGCTCAGAGACCAGAAACAAACTTCATCTGTTAGTGATGTCTGCTTTATTGGTTGATTGAAGTTTAAGAAGAAGGAATGTCAACGAAGAGAAAGTGAAGTAAAGGAAATATTCTTATCATTTCTACAAGAATTAGTATTCAATTCAATTGAAGGTGTGGGCAGATACTTTTAGCACTTGGAACATCACACAAAAATACATAATGAGAAAGAAGTGAGCTGTCTGTCTGTTCACTCATTAATTCATTAGTCCATTCATTCCTCCATCTATCCATTCATTTTATTTTAGTCAACTATTATACACGATGATAGAGAGTGCCTCGATTTACTTCCACTTATACCAAAGTCCTACTCCAAGACATTTATCCTCAAACTAGATGACACAGATAATGAAGATGAGATGATTGACCTAGAACTGTTATTATCACCTTCATCAGAAACTAGTCACTGTTCCAGTCTCCATGTAAACCACACCTTTTATTTCTACATTTAAGTTACACATTAAAACATAACTCCATTGAAGATAATGCAGAACAGAAGATAATTAAAGATGGCAGAATTCCTCTCTGCTTAAGTAAATTCATTTTATATTGAATAATTTTTTATATCTAATAAATGCATTTTGAATATTTAACAAGGATTTACATATCAATGTTATGTGTACACACTACATATACTATATATGCCAATGGATAACACTAACAGTGATCTCTTTATTTTATTACTGTGCAGGTTGTCCATTATCACGTGTAACAAGTGAAGACAATTCTCTCTGTGACTTGAGATTAAAACTTAGATTCTTTTCACTTCTTGATGTCAATGAGCTAGCGGACATTACTAAAGAGACTTCATGTAGTCCAACAGATCTATTATAAACATACATCAATGTTTCCATTCAACAGCCAGTTCACTGAAATGGAAGGTACTCATGTTCTTTTAGCTTTCTGATCACTTCTCTTTCCCCTAGATAAAGTGGTTAGTACAAGATAAGTTGCTCTTTTGTGTAAAGAACTTCTTGTCATAGGAGAACCCATCCTTTCATGTCGTTTATAATCCATAGCATCTCATGTACAAGGATGTTCTGGAAGTTTGCAAATTGTAATTTCAACCAAGAACAAATCAACTTTGTGTTTAATGCTCAAGATTGTATGCATCAAATTCTATTGGTTAGTTTGATGTCAGCCTTGTCATTCATTCATCCATCCATTCATTCATTCGTCCATTCATCTATTCATCCATCCATTCATTCATTCGTCCATTTATCCATTCATCCATCCATTACAGCACTTATAAAAAGCAATGTCTATTACTAACTACAACATAAACAAAGCAAATAATGATTACTTCTACCTCACACTGTCCAGCTCACCCATGTCATTCCCAAATATCTCTCTTAATTCTGTCTCCCTTTTGACCTCTCTTTAATTGGACACTCAACAGGGCGGCTGGGCCCTGTAGCTCACACTTTTATCCTCTTCCACTCCTCTTACCAAAGAAGCATAAACACAAAAGATGTATCTCCTGGTCAGCAATACCTAGATCCTCACTGTTAGGTCCTCCCCATTAATGTAGCAACAAGAGGAGCATGATCAATAGTACTGGCAGCTAATAGTAACTATGACACTCTTTTAAGTAGCATTTTTACTTTCTCTATTCCTATTATACCAAGTTTAACGGAGGATTTATTATGGTTGGTCATAAGAGTGCTGCCTCTTCATGTGGAGGTCTACTTACATAACTGGTTTATGCTCACATGAACTATGAATGTTATTATCAAGTATGAATTCATTAATTATTTATTTTATGTATGTACAAAAAACTGTTTGACTCCTTTTTTCTCTTTAGATGTTCTAGTAATATTACAATGAATGATAGTCTACTATTGCTTTGTAATAATATCATTAATACTAAAAGGAGAAGTATGTCACAGAACAAACCAGGTATATTTAATAAATGGATGGATGGAGGGTAACAATAGATGAGAAGTGAATGACAGAGTGATGGACATATCAATGAAGTCAATGGATGGATGAGTAGATAGACTAATGGAAATACAGGTGAACATATGGATTCATATATGGATTTACTAATCTGTAGGCTATACTTAACAGTATTAAAGACTTAGTGACAGAAAACAGTTATATATACATATATATGTGTGTATTCATGTCTATATGTATCCTACTCTGGTCATTTAAACAATCAGTTTGGAGACAACAAATAGGGGGTGTGGTTTATTTGCATCTACAAGGATCCTTTTGTTCCTCAGACACAAATCATGTATCATGGAAGTGCTCTTAAAGCTTCACTATTATGGTAGATACCTCTATAGTACTGCTTCATTCATCTATCCACCCATCCATTGATAAGGTAATAGGATGTTGTATTCGAGATGGTTTCTTTATAAAGTCTACTATGAGAGTTACTGGTAAGTCTCTCTCATAAAAATATATCAATTTGACAGTCCTTTGTCTAGATTCTCAAATTGAAGTTGTTATGGTGTACTCATCCAATCAAATATTGTGCTAATGCAGTGTGTAGTACATCTTGTATTAACATGAGTAAATCAGATCTCATTGTTAGATCAGATATCATAGTCTGTGTCAGATGAGATATTAGTGTTAAGAAACATGTTGACGTGTAGATCAGATCTCAATTGGTGTTAGATCAGGTATTGGTGTTAATAAACGTGTTGACGTCAGTGTGTTTGTAGATCAGATATGAAAAAGTGTGAGTCAGATTTCGGTGTTAGATCAGGTATTAGTTTTAAGAACTGTGTAAATGTCAATGTTTAGTAAATCAATGTTTCGTAAATAAGATACCAACTGGTGTTAGATCAGGTGTCAGTATTAAGAATCTCGTATTAATATTAGTATGTAGTTGATCAGATATCATAATCAGTGTCAGATGAGATATCAGTGTTAAGAATCACGTTGATGTCTGTGTGTAGAGATCAGATTTCAATGTTAGTAATTTAGATGTCAGTGTTAATTCAAAGATTGTTATGAAATCAGATATCGGTGCTAAGAATTAAATTGATGCCACTTTGTAGTACAATCAGATATCAATATTAGTAAATCAGATCTCAAAGTTAGATCAGGTATCAGTGTTATGAATCGTGTTGATGTCAATGTGTAGTAGATGAGAATCAACAAGAGTAAATCAAACCTGGATGTTTAATCAGGTATCAGTGTTAAGAAACATGTTAATGTTTGTGTGTAGTAGATCATATATCAACATGAGTAAATCAGATCTCAGTGTTAGATCAGATATCATAGTCAGTGTCAGATTAGATATGAATGTTAAGAATCATGTTGATGTCATTTAGTAGATCAGATATCAACAAGTGTTAGATCGGGTATCAGTATTAAGAATCGTGTTGATGTCAGTGTGTATTAGATCAGACATCAACATGAGTAAAACAGATCACAGTGTTAGATCGGATATCGTTGTCAATGTTAGATCAGATATCAATGTTAAGAATCATGTTGATGACTGTGTGTAGATCAGGTATCAACATTAGTGATTTAGATCTCAGTGTTAATTCAGATTTCAATATCAGATCAGATATCAGTGTTATGAATCAAATTGATGCCTTTGTAGTAAAATCAGATATAAACATGAGTAAATGAGATCTCGATGTTTAATCAGGTATCAGTGTTAAGAATCATGTTAATGTCAGTGTGTAGTAGATCATATATCAACATGAGTAAATCAGATCTCAGTTTTAGATCAGATATCATAGTCAGTGTCAAATTAGATATCAGTGTTAAGGATCATGTTGATGTCAGTGAGTAGTAGATCAGATATCAACAGGTGTTAAATCAGGTATCAGTATTAAAAATCGTGTTGATCTCAGTGTGTATTAGATCAGATATCAACATGAGTAAATCAGATCTCAGTGTTAGATCAGGTATAATAGTCATTGTCATATCAGATATCAGTGTTAAGAACCATGTTGATGTCTGTGTGTATATCGGATATCAACGTTAGTGATTTAGATCTCAGTGTTAATTCAGATATTGGTATCAGATTAGATATCAGTGTTATGAATCAAATTGATGCCGCTTTGTACTGACATCAACACGTTCTTAATACTGATACCTGATCTAACACCGAGATCTGATTTACTCATCCATCTATTCAGATATTTATGAGTTCATCAAACCATCTATCATTTCAATCGTCCATCCATCCAATCATTCATTTAACAATCCATCCATCCATTATTCCATCATTCATCTATTCTTCCTATACATATTTGTGCCATTTATTATGCATTTATCCAACTAACCTGTCATTCAGCCATCCACTATATTCACCAGGGACACGTGCCCCCCCCCCCCCCCTACCCCCCCCCCCCAAAAAAAAGTTACAACATGTTTCATTGTGCCCTCCCCCAATTTTTACACTAAAGTATGCAATATGTAGAGAACAATGAAAACACTCATTGCAATTATAACATAATTGTGGCTATTGTTTATTACAAATGAATGAGATAGAGTGATGGACATATCAATAAATCAATGGACAGATGAGTAGATAGACTAATGGAAAGTCAGTGAACATATGGATTCACAAACAGATAATGGTTTTACTAATGAATATTTATTAATGAGTGCTTTGTTAATGATTGTTCTGTTCTCTTTTTAGTATTTTTGTTAAATGATCTACTTGATACTCATGTGTGTAGTCCCTTGTTGCTCCCTCAGTCTTGTTCTGATAAGTGGGTAGTGGGAATTATAGGAAATCAAAGTGAAAATATTCAAACTGGTGAGTGATTTGGTCCCCAACAATTAGAATGTCAATCAACCTGGTAAAAACATATCACACCACAACATTGGAGACTAAGAAATATGAAAAGTAATTATTATATTTGTGCATGTGTTTTTAGCAATTTTCTACCCATCCATCAATCCATCCATAGGCGTATTTAGACCTGGGCCAGCACGGGCTTTGCCCGGATAACCACTTGGCCAGACCAAAATTAATTTCAAAAATAAATTTATTGCTTTTATTTACACAGAAAAGATTAACCACTAACACATGCCATGTATGACTTCACAGTTAGCAATTAGCACCTGTTTTATGAACTGTGATCTGAGTCAGACTGAGTGCCAATATGAAAAGACTGTTATAGCCTTGGGCCTCTAGTAATAGTAGCAGTAGTGGTGTAGGCTGGTCCATCAAAAAAATCATACAATGTTCCAGAGAGTGAGGAAGGTGACAGTGGAAATGGCAGCAATGAAGAAATTGACAGAGAAATTAGAGGATTAAATGATCAAATGGTTAGCTGTAAATTTAATACAAAGTCGTTTGAAATTATTCTTTCTACTTTTCTTGTACTCTGCAGACACAGATGGTGATGGTGTTGATCTACAGATTCATAGGGTTTAGCTAATGATGATATACCCACAATACCAGAAGTTAACGTACATGTACATGTTGGTGACATAGCATCAAGCTCAAGCCGAGAGTAGATGGTCCCTGCAGACATAGCTAAAGATAAATCCGAAAAGCCTACTCAACCAATCGGCATTGATTTTCCACTTTCTGTTTTAGTCGATTGTTTTAAAACCTAGATGGTACCAAGCAACAGTTTCCATGGCTTGAATATTCAAAGCTTGGATGCTGCTTTTGTTTCCCATGTAGGTTGTCTAGTATAGCAATCCAGATGATGCATTCACTCAGAACGGGTTCAGGGACAAGAAACATACCTTGTTAAGTTGTGGTTGAGTAAAAGTTTAAAATTGTTAATAACTATTAATAACTACTAATTAATAATGATGAATAATTAATGAGCCCTAGTACTTTTAGAGACCTAGATATGCCTATGAATCCATCCATTTATTATTTTACTTCCTCTTTGTCTTTTCTGTCTTTGTCTTTCTCTATTGTTCATTATACAATGTACATACAACAGGTAAAAACAGCTCTTCAAATTACTCAAAATGCTTTAGATGCCTTTGCCATTAATAGTTGTATTGAGGTTTATGTAATACATCATGCATTAGATGGAGGTGAAGAGGCTATCTTTTATCTCAAGCATGACCCAAACTGGACAGACCAGTTATTAATACTTGTATTACTGGGTTTTTTGAGTTAATATGCCGGGTTTGAAGGAGGATTTGATGTACCTGGCAATGATTAACATTCATAACAATATGTATCACTCTATTAATCTGTACATTCATTCTATTAATCCATTCATAGGTATGGTACTCATATCTGCCAGTCTTTTTTAACCCATGGGGTCTGTCCTTTCTCCTTTACCCAGTCTTCTCTCCCTCCTCCAATTCTCTCTGATTTCCCAACCATTGAAGAATCAATACTGGTCACCATACCAGCTTTCTCCTTTACGTCTACTTAAACGTAAACGAAATTATAGTATTTTTAAAGAAACCAACTCAAACAAACATCTATTCTTTCTTACCTGCTGATAAACTGTCACCTGGAACTGCTGACAACACTTCTCATTTGTACTTATTAATAGGGTGTGGCCACACCCAATGGCTTTTTAGCCAGAGACCCAGATGATCCTACTAAAAATTTATTCCAATATAGTCACAGACATTTCACCATTTCTCCAGTACCACTAACATCATGGAAAGAATCTGAAGAGAGTGCAATGCATGAAGAGGGTATGGTTCTTCCGTTATAAGCTGTTGCTAAGAAACATAGTTTATTTGTTCCTCAACATCAATTTTTATTAGGATTGATTGCCATGGCAAGGTAAGAGAGTTAACCAAGAATGGTTTATACATAGTAGCTAGTTGTCACTGGGAAGCTATTCCGCTTTGGTATTATTGGGAGGGGCCAAGGATTATTACTGCTATACACAATAAATTATTTCACTTTGTCTTCCAGTTTGAATTATGGATGCATAACATTTCAGAAGCCAGAGATAGTGGAATGGCAAAAAACTCGAGTTTGATTTTCTGCAACATCTGCTAACTCAGAAAAGTGGCATATTCCATCATATAACTGGAAAAGACATGACATCTTTGGCACCAGCTGCTGCAAAATATTGCAGTACTTTACAGAAAAATTCAATGTTAATAAATGAGAGTGCTCCTGCATGAAATAATGTAATGATGAGGAAGATGGATTGAATGGAGGGATAGGTGGATCAATGGATGGCATGTACTTTTATTGTATTTTTCTTGTCTTAGTTTGAATCATCTCATCTTTTGCTCCAACAACTTAAGTAACTATTCAATTGACAAGTTGACTTGAAATCTTTCTACCGAGATCAAGAACCTCTCTCTTATATCGCCCAAATCACCTGATCCTATTATACACCATGGAAAACAGTCTCAAGAAAGGTTAATAAATCAAAGAGTTATATAAATGATCTCTCTCTCTTTCTCTCTCCCCCCTCTCTCTTTCTCTCTCTGTATCTCTCTCTATCCTCTCTCTCTCTATCTCTCTCTGTCTCTCTCTTTGTCTTTGTCTCTGTCTCTATCTCTCTCTCTCCTCTCTCTCTCTCTCTCCGTCTCTCTCTCAGTCTCTCTCTCTCTCTCTCTCTCTCTCTCTCTCCATACAGGTTTTATATAAGAATAGGTTGAATATTATATGAGAAGAGGACAAAACTCATGGAAATCTAAACTCTAAACCTGCATGACTTGTTGGACCAGTTTTGGCAACGTTATAAACACCCTCCCATTTTTATAAGAAATGAAATATGTAAAGCGTTTTTAGATGCATCATGAAACTTGCTATATCTAAACACTTACAACAAGAGCAAAACTGGTTTATAGTATTGTGTCAGCTGGTAGAAAGTAGAAAGAAGCCCCTTTATGTATGTCATTCAAATTGGACAATATAAGTTCAATCAAAGTCTTTGTAACGCTATTAGCAATTATTTAGCCTGTCAGGGCAAATCTTCAACAACCATTCCAGAACCATCATTACAGTACAATTCAAAATACCTTGTTTTCACATGTTTTAGACCATCCATCGAGCGGAGTAAGTCTTTCCTACTAAATCGTATGCTGGACATCTACGATGCTTCCTCACCTTCATCATCTGAACCTTTCAAAGTCTTAATGAATATTGTCTGCTAATTCTTCAGAACAGTCATTTCATCCATCTTTTGTTTAACAATATAAGATTGATTGATGATTCACTTCTGATTGTTTGTATAGGATGGATATGGTTCTAAAAGGTATGGTACTTTTAAAAATTAGATGCATAACTTTTGTAATTAGTAACATTCACAACATGATCATGATGGATATTAGTAATACCATACACTAAAGATACATCATGAGATGTCCTGCCCCCCAATTACAACTTGGAACAAGGGACTGAATATTTGTGACTACACTGATCCATTCTTAGAATGTTACTCCATTGCTTGTATAGCAATACGCAAGCATCCCAAATTTGTAGACCAAAACCACAGAAGAAACAAGTAGCGTTCACACTTCTTGAAATGCTCAGAGAACCAAGAAGACAAACTTCATCTGTTAGTGTGTCTGTTTTATTGGTTCTTTGAAGTTCACAAGAAAAATGAATGTCAAAAAGAGAAATGAAGTAAAGGGAAATATTCTTCTCATTTCTACAAGAATAATATGCAATTCACTTCGAAGGTGGTGCAGATACTTTAGCACTTGAACATCTTCACTAAAATACATAATGAGAAAGAAGTGCTGTCTGTTCTGTTCCCGAAATCATTAATTATTAGTCAATTCATGCCTCCATCTATCCATTCATTTCCTTTTAGTCAACTCATTATACACGATGATAGAGAGTCCTCAAATTACTCCCTTATACCAAATCTACTCCAAGACATTTAACTTGGCCCTCAACTAGATGACACAGATAATGAAGATGAGATGATTGACCTAGACTGTTATTATCACCTTCATCAGAAACTAGGTCACTGTTCCAGTCTCCATGAAACCACACCTTTTTTTCTACCATTTAAGTTACACATTAAAAACTAACTCCATTGAAGATACTGCATACAGAAGATAATTAAAGATGGCAGAATTACTCTTTGCTTAAGTAAATTCATTTCATCTTGAAAATTTTTATATCTATAATGCATTTTGAATATTTAACAAAAGGATTTACATATCAATGTTATGTGTACACTACATATACTATATATGCCAATGATAATCACTAACAATTGATCTCTTTATTTTATACTGTGGGTGCAGGTTGTCTGTTATCAGGTGTAACAAGTGAATTCATTCTCTCTGTGACTTGAGATTAAAACTTCGATTCTTTTTCACTTCTTGATGTCAATGACTATCGGACATGTACTAAAGAGACTTCATGTAGTCTCAACAGATCTTATATAAAACAGACATCAATGTTTTCATCCAACAGCCAGTTCACTGATATGGAAGGGTACTCATGCTCTTTTAAGCTTTCTGATCACTTCTCTTTCCCCTAGATAGAGGGTTAGTACCATATGAGTTGGCTCTTTTGTAAAAGAACTTCTTGTCATAGGAGAACCCATCCTTTCATGTCGTTTATAATCCATAGCATCTCATGTACAAGCGGATGTTCTGGAAAGTTTGAAAATTGTAATTTCAACAAGAAAAAATCAACTTTTTGTTTAATGCATCAAGATTTATGCATCAAATTCTATTGGTAGTTTGTGTCAGCCTTGTCATTCATTCATCCTCTCTTCACCAACATTGTGAATTCATTCATATTTTTTATCTAACAAACCTAGTTGTGAAACCTAATACCTGACACTATAATATTCAACAAACTGCCTTTTTCTTCCTTTTTATTTCTTGCAGGATATCTTCATCTTTACATTGATCTAATAGCATATAGATGATTACATATCTCTCTGTATGTCTTTTTTTCAGGGCATCTGTTGTATAAATTCTCTAAGACTTTTTACTTCTGAATATTTTTCTAATTCCATATCGACTTCAAAGGCAATTGATTGGCTATGAAATTTATTTAGGTGAAGTTTGAAACAAGGGAGAGAGATGGAGAAAGAGAAATAAAGAAGAGAGATTAGAGAGAGGAGAGAGAAACCAATATACTTGAGTAGTCTAACTATTGTCAATATTAAAATAATGTGGACACATACAGCTGATCAATGTGCCTCCTCCTGTTTACGCGCTCTTCCTCAATACTATAAGACATGATGTAATTAGTAAAAGGGTGCAGTCTCAGCACATAGTGGTTGCAAATCTTATGTGTGTATGGCCTGGCATAAACAGACTTAGAGAGTTCCTAATGAATGTGAGGAGTTCCAGCAAAACCAGAAGGAGGACCAAAGAACTCCCTCATCTGTTCGAACACCCAGCAAACCATGGCAAAAGAGTACACTTAGACTTTGCGGACCTTTCTTCGTCAGAGATGTGTTTTAATTGTGGTTGATGCGTCCTCTAAATGCTCTGGAGTCACACCATGTCAGTTAACCCCCAAACAAAACATACCATACCAGAGCTGAGGTTAAAAATTCTGGCCTGCCATAGGATACTGTCCCAGACAATGGACCACAGTTTGTCTCAAAGGAGTTTGATGACTTCACTAGTCAAAATGGTATCATATATAGCAAGGTAGCACCCTACCATCCCAGATCGAATGGATTAAGCAGAATAATTATGTTCAAAATGGAAATTAAGAAGATGTCAAGAGGAGGAGGTAACATTAACCAAAACTAACAACTTTTTATTAAATTATCCGAAAACATCACAATCAACAGTCAAGGAAGCACCAGCTATGTTATTGAATGAAGAGGATACCAATGAGTAGATAACACTTCCGACTGGTTCAAAATTAAATAGGAAATCATTGAAAGACAAGAGAAGCAAAGCAAATGAAATGTTTCAACAAAAGGCCAGGAAAAGAGTTTTCAGGAACAAGTAGTAGTTTGGTTGAGGAGACTATTGAGGGACTACCAAATGGGTGCCTGGTATTATAGTGAAGAAAACTGGGGCCTGTCTCTTAATCGTGTAAAAAGTATGAGAAACGGTTTTTGGAGGAGACATGCAGAACAATTACATCCTCGAAATAAGAAAAGTTACCCAGCACCAGTTAGCAGTGACCCCACTGAGATTGAATTACTTCCCGCAGAGGCAGAACACAGAGAGTGACCTACAAATATTGTGCATGGACCCCACGAGGTTTAAAGACCTCCACAACAGTTAATTAATTTGTTATCTCTTAATGAGGTTTATAGTCCGATAGAACTTACAAAAATTTAATTTACTAAATCAAATTGGACTGTGTAAAGTTAATAGCTATAAAAAATATTAAATCGCTAAATTTTATACATTCAATACATCATTGTGCACTAGAATATGAATGCAATCGGCACAAGTACAACATGTACAATTTTAGAATCTAGTTAATTATTCATAGTGGTTGATCAATTAGTATTTATTATTGACATTTATAAGCACGCTGACAGTGTGTGGTTAACCATATCTAATTTCAGTTTTAAACTTTATTCTTTTAGTATAACTTTGATAAATGCCATTTTAAACATTTTAACGATGTGATTATTATAAACATATATGTCATTTGACAATTGTTTTACAATGATCAAAGTAATTTAACTTTACTGAGCGTTAAGTGACAAAATTCAAAAATTATCAGTCAGAACACTCATCATAGTAAATTAATTTTAATTCGTTTTAATTGCTATAGCATGCAGTTACTCATCGCAACACCAATTAGAGTTTGCATGATATAACAAGTTTATCACTAATTTTTATTGCCATTCTGTTGCAGGTACAACAATTAAACCTTCAATTGCACAAACTATTACTCCACCTAGTAAATGAGTATACAAATTAAGTCATGGTTGTTCGTATGTGTTTATTTTGAACTTGGTTATCTTGGTTACTTTGGATATTGCAAATGGTCACTGTCACCTGTATGTTCCAAAAAATATACCATTGTGATGAGCACTGTACTAATGGATGATTGTTTTAGTAATATAGCTGATAGGTTGTTATCATGCCTACACCACCTTTCTCTCCTACACTTGGTTCAACTGGTACATTCGTAAGACAATGAATAGTTCATGAAATAGATCAGTTTTCATTTGAAATGAAATGCAAAGGCAAAGGTAGAACATGCTTAATAATTCACTATCTAATTAATTATTTATTATGATGTCCTTTAATCACTGCTATTATTATTAATTAATTTATGATCCCGCACCCATACAAAAGTATGTCTAGAAAGAACAAACTGCCCATTTCAGCAAGTAGAACGGGAAAAAAGAGAACTTCAAAACCTATTGATCCCTTTAAAATGATTAGAATACAATATATTAGTTACATGGCATTTTGCATAATTTACAACTTCTGTATTAATCTACAAGTGTATATATATAATTGTAGAGTATGTGTAATCAAATTAATAAAAGTCATAGTCCAAACATTTTGAATGGGAGAGACAATATAGAACCTCTTAGCAGGTCTCCATTTATATAATAATAGAACCTGACAGATACTGATTATATGACATGTTTCAATGATTCAGTTATTATTGATTGGTTCATAACCTGAAAAAGTTTTAAGAAAATATTGCATGATAGTCATGTGGTGCACTAGGTTTAGTATGAATCTCATCATGTTGTGATATAACAGATGTCATTGATCAATAATTATACAAAACTTGCCAGCTAGGATTTTTCAAAGTATATAATCCTTGGGAATATTGTTCTCAACTAATTTATTATACTAATTCCTTCATTGATATAGATAATGTGTCATACAATTCAATATAATAATATGTGCTCATTAATGTTATCAATATATAATATCTCATGTACTTCATTTGAAATGTTTTGCAAAATAAACTTAATAGTTGTTCAAATGAACTATGTATGTGTGTAAGTGTATGAAAATAGTAATAACTAAATTTTCAGGTTTGATTATCAGACAAAGTCATATCTGATTTGTTTTTTAAATGTCGTCTTTTTTGCATAAACATTGACAAATGTAATTTTTAATGATAATTAATAATGCATATAGGATTGTTTTAACAATCTTTGCACAACAAAAGACAGAAACACCATAATATAGTAACATGCATACAACTGAGCTAGTTAATAAAGTACTTTCTCAGTTTATACAGACTTACTCAGTGCAATTATAATTGTTACTAATTTAACCTAGTGATATGGACTAAATTTTAAAAAGTACATATACTCAAGTGGCTGGCTTCATTTATAACATGATAACTCAAAACATGATTCATTTTCTAGTGTACAGTAATTTTTAGTTAACAATTCAATGACATTAAATATCATTAAAACACATTATTTAGATTACATAATGTAAATACACATTGTTATCTATGCTTTAATAATTGTTGAAGTATTACTTGTTGTTCAATATTTAAAGATAATATTATATTAAATTAGTCCTACATTAGTCCTATAGAGAAAGTTAATGACACAGACACTTAGTGGCAAACTATGAGCATTATCACTCACACTTATCATTAGAGACTGTTACATCATTACAATTTAAACAAAATATAGGACTGTCAGGCATATTATATGACAAGGTATGTTGCACACAAATTTTATTATATAAATTTGTTGTAGAACTGTTATAATCTTCAGAGTAGTAAAGCTCGTTTTTTCGTTTTTGAATAAACCATTCTAATAATCTCTTGTTGTAGTTTTACTTTTAATATACCTAAAATCTGATCCAAAAACTAGAATGCACAATGGCTACTTTAATCAATCAAAATTTCTTTGAAGATTTAACAGTTTTGTGTGCCTAATTCTTTATATATGGTATCAATAGACAAAGTATATAGTAATGCAAAGTATAGTAGAAAACAATTTTGACACTGACAAATATATTATACATGTTTGTTAGTCACATAATATCTAGTCAATAATAAAAACTTTTGTCATTAAATTTATAATGTTTATCTAACAGTTAATGTATGCAATAGTTATATAGACATGTAGTTAAGGAATTATCGCTTACAAGTTGATGTATTCATTTATCAATTATTACTATAATATTTTCACTATAGACCTAAACTGAATCTCCAATCTTTAAAACAAGTGATACAATGTCATAGTCTCATCACAATGTAGTAATATGTTTTTGCGTGTTAATTAAAGAAATAACGTGTGTTGCAATTTTTAGTAAAACTTTTATTAATTTTTTTAATTATTATAATAAAATAATTGGCTGCTATGTCTTTTGACAACAAACTTTAAATTTCTCATTTTTACAGGATATTTTTTACTTAAGCACCAAAACTATTGTTATTATAGTAATTAATTTTTTGTATTTGTTATTAGTGTGTTTGTTCTACAACTTGTTATTAAAAAACGTTGTTTTGATACAAAATCACAACAATGGCACAGTTTAGTCAGGAAGATGATGCAATAAAGATGAGCAGTTGAAATTTAAGCTTTAAATGCTACTATTATTATATTGTACTTGTAATGCATTTGTATACAGGAGACAGACTCCCCTTCTTTTTAAGCATCCAAGCAAATTCCTAAGACAAAATGGATGATTCTTGAATAGATCTATTATGGGAAAAGTAAGCAAGTATAGTTGATCAGAACAAGTAGAAGAGATCTTCTTCATGCATTAATTGATCAAATATCCTGTAACACTTTCATTATTTCTCATAATTACAATGTACTTTTGTCCTAAGTTAAATATGCATCACTATCATAGGATGTTTATTTTATTTTTTTTATTGTGCTAAGTTTTCTGATTATAATAGGTAATGTGTTACTTAGTTGAGCACAGTTAATATTAGAATACACCTCCCGAAAAATTGAAATTAAGCACCTTATTATGTTTACTGATGTCATAGAAAATTTCAATCTGTAGTAATGTGTAATAATTAATAATGCATCATGATATATTTTATACTAGTACTGACTTACTCCCAAGAGTCCTTGAGATGGAGAATGTCTAGCCTCATACCCAGGTTTTCGCAATAGAAAAGAAAGCCTGGTAACTACTGCTTGTGCATGCGTTTTATTGTAATTTACGCAATATACGACTACCCTCATAATTTGCAAGATTTAGAATTAAATGAAAAGTAAATGGCTGGATTTCTATTGATGACGTTTCATTCACTACTGAGTTTTAGGCATGGCTAGTTGAGTTTGTTGGTTCTGTAGATACTTAAATGAAAGCAAAAAGAGCGACAAACATGTTCAGTGTTGTTGGAATAGAAAACCACACGAAAACATCTTTTCCATCATTAGCATAGAGTAGAGCAGAAGAAAACTTTCTATCAGTACTACAAATAGTCTCACATTGTGATTAAAGGAATTTTGACATCAATAGTTGACGGAGGATTCCTAGAGTATACTACTTTCAAAGGAATCTGTGGAAATTAAATGCATGCGCTAATAGTAGTTACCAGCTTTTCTTTGCTATCGCAAAAGCCTGGTACTGAGGCTAGAGAAATGTCTTGATCCTTGATCCTGATGTCCAGTGAAGCTATTGTAATAAAAACAAAATTAACAGAAATAATTAATTATGAATTAATGTACACTAGTAGTATGTATTCAGTTAACTTACTCTTCAGACTCTTCGAAGTATAGGAATGTCTTGAGCCTTGAGCCTGAAGTATATATGAATCAATGTACACTAGTACTGTATGGTCTTAACTTACTCCCTAGACTCTTTTGAGACAGAGGATGTCTTGAGCCTAGTCCTGATGTACAGCGATCTCTAGGGTAATAAAAGAGAAACGAGAAGGAATAATATATTTTACACTGACTTAAAATATGTTAATGACAATATTACATTTGCAGTATTACATTTGGCAGTATTACATTTGGTAGTATTAGATTTGTAGTATTAGTTTATGTCAAAATACCAGTTAATGTTTATACATTTTTATTGTTAATATACTTACAATTGTTATTTCCTTCATCTGCATGTATGTGTGTGTGTGTATTTTAAAATAAGGTAATATTGTTAAGTTATACAATATGAATGTAACATTACAATGATATCCGTATACCTAGAAGGACAACAAATCATGTTACTTGAATCTATCACAATGTAATACATTACTTTACCATGTACCGAGGAACATCATTCTCTCAGAAATACTGCAGGGAACACTGCCAAATGACTTGGCTAAATGGAATGCAACATACTTTAGTAACCAGCATATTTACTTAATGAATATTACTCAGACTTGCAACATTGTACTAAATATAATTCTTACTAAAGTCAATATATCACAGAGAAAGGACTAGTTTTAAAAGTCAAGCTTGATATACTAACAGACGTGGAGTACTGCTTCTCTGACCATATTTGTTACTATTGTCTTTTTCTTTTATTGTAGTCAAGAACATCATTATCTGAGATTTACTACAGAGGACACTGTCAAATGGTTTGGCTGTATGGAATCCAGTTCCTTATTCTGTCTTGCTTAACAGCCCTGCAAAGGTAAATACTTACAGTACAAAAACATAACAAGCTGACACTCATACAAAAGTACACGATATACTAATACACATGGAGTAATGCTACTCTGACCGTATTTATTTGCCCTTGGGCTGTAGCAAGTAACATCATTGTCTGGATTGACTTGGCTGAAAACGATATAAAGTCTGGTTGCTAAAATGAAGTAATGCACAAAATATACTGGTTACTAAAGCCTATACCTTACAGAGAAAAGGACTAGTGAGATATTATGTTTTAAAATCACTAGTTAATAACTTTAGTATAAACACATTCACATATGATACAGCACACAACTCAAGACTAAATAACACAATATTCATATTTTATAAGTATGTTTCATAGATAACATATGGTACAGGAAGTCAACACATGATAATAATATCATAACTATATGCAACACAATAACCAAATAATAATACAGTACACATTGGTTTCTAAAATGAAGTAATGCTGTCTAAGATTTCTAGTACAAACCTCTAGTACCAACCATTACAAGCTCATACTGAAACGAAAGTTGAGACAATGGAGGTAAATAGGCTTGTACTAATAGAGAAAAACTTGACTAATGCTATTCAGACATTCAGAGTATATGTATTAAATATACTGGTTACTAAATTCTATATACTACGGAGAAAAGGAACCTTAGATATGTTTTTTGCAAATGACTTACGACAGACTTAGTACAGACAACAGATGCACTAAAACTAAGAGATAAAGCTCAATGAACTATAGGCTGTCCAAGTTTGAGTAGAGCCACACAGATGTGTGACTCTCAGTTTTACCAATCAAATCTCATGGATTCACACTACGTAAGACAGCTTTTCTGGATGCATGATATCTCCACTATGGTTGGTCCTTTAAGAATTCTCCTTCACATTATAATTGTGGCCAACCCTTTACAACTGAGCATGTGCTGTCTTGTTCAATGGGGGGTTCCCTCTATAAGACAGAACGAAATATGCAACATTACTGCCTCCTTCCTTTCTGAAGTGTGTTACAATGTGTCGATAGAGCCAAGTCTGCAACAACTATCGGGAGAACAGATAGATTACAACATAGCAAATACCAGCCCTTATGCTACCTTGACATTGCAGGAAATGTGGTATGGGTGGCCGGTTTGAGAGATATTTTTTTGATGTACAGATGTTAATCGTTTTGTCCCTTTAGACTGTCTCGCTCCACTCGTAGCTGTGTATTGTTGACATGAGGATGATAAAATGCAACAATGTGACCAACGGGTACTTGAGATAGAACATTCTACCTTCATCCTACTGATTCTCTCAACTTGTGGACGGATAGGCAAATGTGCAACATCATTCTATAGCATCTCTTCTAAGTGACAAAAGTGAGACATCCTATAATAAGACCATCGAACAGATTAGATGAAAACTGAATTTTGCTCTATTGCATTCCTCTATTCTCTACATAAGGGGCAGCAGTTTCTCCAAATCGAAACCAATTAAAGAGTCTTCAATAGACCTTTAAGTCAGTTAAGGCATATTTTAATAGCTAACTGAGATATAATGATCATTATTATTATTGTTAATTGTTGTTATTATTATAATTTCAGGATGCATTATGTCTCTGCCTATGGCTGGTCCAATTTTAAAAAATAACATTATTATTGTCATTGTTACCGTTGTTGTTCTTTTTATTATTACTATTATCATTATTATTATCATAGCTATTACTATTATTATTATTTTTATCATCATTATTATTGTTATTATCATTATTAAGTATTACTATTATCAGCAATATAATACGATATGATTACAATAGCCTTAAACCCTAATTTGCCAGCATGAAGCCTTAAGATTTCTATTGCAAACCGTAATTGATCCGTCATCTATATGAGTAAAAATTGCGAATGGAGTATGTACTGAAGTTTTGGCACAATAGATCTATGAGAAAAATGACATGATCCTAATTGGTACGATTACTACAGACTTAAATCCTAATTGCCAAGGATAAAGTCAGAGATGGCTATGGCATTCCTTATACCTTATTTATTTTGCGTGAAAATTTCCAATGAAGTAGATATTGAAGTTCAGGCACAAGGTATCTTTGGAAAGTGATGTTAGTAACCAATTAACTTGAGAAAAATGACATCATCCTAACTGGCATGATTACAACGGACTTACAGCCTAATCATCAAGCATAAAGCCTTTAACAAGTCTATGGCAGTCCTTAACTCAAAGTATACAATACTTTGATAAAAAAGGTAAGCTTGATCAACTATTGAACAGACTTCAAACTCTTGGTATGACAGATGCCATGAAGTCTCATCAGAATAGTATGAAAACCTTTTCACTGCTCCTTCACACCCCCTACTGAATTGACTCCAGGTATTGATTGAATAGAAAAGTCAATAGTACATGTACTTTGTGGTAATGTGTTTGCTCTTTTATTTCTAATAGTGAGTATCAAGTCACTGTTTCAAAACCGAGTTCGCTACCCTGAGAAATCAAGTCATAGAAAGGAGAAAGACATGTCAACGTACACACTTTTTGGTGACTATTTAGAGGATTGCAAAAGTAAGTAATCCAGCAACCTTGTATCCAACAGCCACTACATGTACTTTTCACTTTCTCACTTACTCTACCAACACAATACTACAATGACTATAATCAATTTAAACTCAAGCTGTGTTATCTGTGTATGCAGCAGCTTGATAAGGATGGATGGATGGATTGAAAGCATAGACAAATTTGAGAAGGAATAGAGATGATTTAAGAGAATCTATTCCTCGAGATATGTATGCACTAAGAAGGCTCTTATAAGGGAGCTGACCATTTATATGTATGCACCTAGAATTGCTGGTTCCTAATCGCTGGGACTTCACTCCTATAACTGGAGTAGTCCACCAACTTATTGTTCAATTAACTACTGACTAGCAATGAAGGTGATTACTTTGGGTGTGAGAGGCCATGGTCGACCACCTTTAGACATATGTGAGGATTAAGTTAGATTCTTGGATTTAAATAAACTTAGATTGCAGCACTGATAGGTTACTCTACACATATGATTCAAAGAAGACTAACAGAATTTGGAATTGAATGTAATTGATTCAGTGAAATAACTAATCAACATTTGCATGACCTGGTTAACGAGATTGTAACACTCTTACCTGCTTGTGGTATACGATCAATACAGACCCTGCTTAAAGTTAATGGTGAGATATTGCAAAGAGAAAGAGTAAAAGAGTCTATTCATTGTGTTGACCCCTTGGGATTTGAAACTAGGCTACATAGAACTTTTCATTGTCAGCAATATAATGTTGGCAGATTGATGGATATCACAAAGTTATGAGGCGGCTATTAGTAATACATGAAGGAATAGATGGATATAGCCGAGTTCCAGTTTACTTAAAAGTAGCCTCTACTAACAAAGCTGTGACTGTTTTTAATGCATTTCTGCAAGGTGTCAAGTGTTATGGATTACCATCTCATGTACATTCGGAGTGTGGAGGAGAAAATGTTCTAGTTGGACACTTCATGCTTGAGCATTTCAAGAAAGGTCTGGAGAGAGGAAGTTTCATCTGTGGTTGAAGTGTCCACAACCAAAGAATAGAACGTTTATGGAGAGAAGGTTGCATTAGATTCTATTACTTCCTGTTCTATTCACTGGAAGAAGTAGGTCTATTAGATTCAGTTAGTGAAGTTGATATATGTGCCCTCAACTTTTTGTTTATCTACCAATTATACAATCTCAAGTAGACATGTTTCATGAGGCATGGTGTAATCATCCTCTACGTACAGCACACAACCAAACACCACATCAGCTATGGGTTCTGAGAATGGCTCAAGCTAGGATGGAAACACCACAAACAGTTACAGAAACATTTCCCCTAACCATTTTTGAAAATATGAATCCCTTCTAAAATATAAACAGATTGAATGTAAATTAAAAAAAATTACCAAAAATTTATCAGAAGTATACAAGCATTAGATAGACAATACTATCAAAAAACATAAAATAAAATCAACATAAAATGAATACAATGAGCATAAGATAAACTATCAAGAACATAAATATATATTGAAAAGTGTAAAACATTAATCAAAAGACACCAAACCCACCATGACAAGTAAATAAGGTGCTGATCAATTTTGAGCTTAAATTGATTATAGTCATTGTAGTATCATGTATGTAGAGTGAGTGAGTAAGTACAGATAGAGGCCGTTTTAAACTAAATTGTGACTGAATGAATTTTTGGATCTATAAAAACAATGTAATTCAATTTTGAGGTACAGCTGATGAACCAGTAAAGAAACACAGAATGTCCTTTGAGGAGATTCATTACTTCCCACCTGTAAGGAAGAAGTAAAATTATATTGAAAGTATCTAAATATGTGTATGCAAATGTTATAACTAATTTTAGTGAATGTATACAGTAAGTGACTTTCGAAAGGATGGTGTAATCATCACTCTAAAACAATAGCAGGCTGAAAGCTACCTCAATTATGTAATTACTTAGTAGGATATAACACCACAAGGCCAACCCAATACTAGAAAGTATTGACATGGCAATGAATACAATACAAGTGTTGTACATTTTTAATAATCAGTGTAAACTACTTACTTTAATGTAAATAGTCACCATGTAATTTACAAGGCATAATATTAACTATAGTCATGACATCAGTTAGAACAAGAGAAGTTTATACTTGTAAACTCTCAGTGATATAATCATTAGTTATAGCTTTCTGTAGCCCAAAAACACAAAAAAAACAACTGAGGACCTGAATTTCCAAAACGTTCTGGGAAAGCATTCCTACTTGTGACCAAGACTTGTACCCCTAACTCCATCAAGGCATATATAACATTCTATAATAAACCCTGCTTAGTTTGTATGTGTATAAAGTATATAATGTGCCGTTAGTACACATGTTTAAATTTTTAACAGTTCAAAAGATATATGGGTGTTGAAGTCTTAGAAAATTACTAATGAAAAAATTCATAATCTTTATGGCACTAATTTTAATAAACAGCTATTAACAGTATATGTAATAATAGTAAGCATTAATGAATCTAAATTTAAATTAAAGAAATAAAAATACTATTTCATACAACTTTCAGTGCATAAAGTGTAGATCCATTCTGACAGGACTTGAGGTCCTAACAAGTTTTCTAGAACAATATTCTGCTGGTTCAATACCTACTCTACTAACCTTCTCTATCTTAAGTTGACCTTTTTTAGAAGTTACAGATACACTTTGTCAGCATTTATAGAAGGTGAAAAAAAAGAATTATTGACTAACAATAACAGCTATCAATTAACTATAAAATAAAATGATAATTTAAAATAAATTACCTATTATTAAAATTAATAATTTAGTAAAAAGTTTAATAATTGAGTTGTTAAAGAAGTTATTTAAAGAGAGATCAAAGTAAACTGTTGTGGTAAAGTTTTGCTTACTATGAAAATAAACAGCTATTAACATTTTTATACCATGTTTCCATGCCCACCCATCAAGTCTCAACTCAAAGGGACTTTAGAAGTCTTAGAATGGTTGATCCATTGCTAATAGTAAATATGCTCAGCATCCCACATTTATAGACAAAATCACACTAAACATTAGCATCAGCTTTTAACAGTTTAGTTTTATATTTTTGCAGAATTAGTATTTATTCTAAAGTCTGTGGGCAGAGACTTTAGAAGGTTTGGACTCACGCAAAGTAAACTGCTCATAAAAGGACTTTATGGCACTAAAAGAAACAGCTATGAACTGTCGGTCTGTTCATTCATTAAATGATTAGTCCATTCATTCATCCATCTATCCATTCATTTCCTTTTAGTCAACTATTATACATGATGATAGAGAGTCCCATTAACGAATTAAGTTAAAGACTTTAGAAGGTTACTATTGAAGAAGTTTATAAAGTAAACTGCTCAGTCTAAGGACTTTATGGCTCTAACTAAATGAACAGCTATTAAGTTTAGTAAGTTATTTGCATTAACGTCTAAAGTCTTTAAGTTAAAGACTTTAGAAGGTTTAGACTATTGAGAGAATATATAAAGTAAACTGCTCAGTCTAAAGGACTTTATGGCACTAACTAAATAAACAGCTATTAACAGTTTAGTAAGTTAGTTTGCATTAAAGATCTAAAGTCTTTAAGTTAAAGACTTTAGAAGGTTTAGACTATTGAGAGAATTTTATAAAGTAAACTGCTCAGTTTAAAGGACTTTATGGCACTAACTACATAAACAGCTATTAACAGTTTAGTAAGTTATTTGCATTAATAACTCTAAAGTCTTTAAGTTAAAGACTTTAGTGCAGGTTTAGACTATTGAGAGAAGTTTAACAAGTAAAGACAATTCTCTCATGACTTTATGGCACTAACTAAATAAACAGCTATTAACAGTTTAGTAAGTTAGTTTGCATTAACGCTCTAAAGTCTTTAAGTTAAAGACTTTAGAAGGTTTAGACTATTGAGAGAAGTTTATAAAGTAAACTGCTCAGTCTAAAGGACTTTATGGCACTAACTAAATAAACAGCTATTAACAGTTTAGTAAGTTAGTTTGCATTAACGCTCTAAAGTCTTTAAGTTAAAGACTTTAGAAGGTTTAGACTATTGAGAGAAGTTTATAAAGTAAACTGCTCAGTCTAAAGGACTTTATGGCACTAACTAAATAAACAGCTATTAACAGTTTAGTAAGTTAGTTTGCATTAACGCTCTAAAGTCTTTAAGTTAAAGACTTTAGAAGGTTTAGACTATTGAGAGAAGTTTATAAAGTAAACTGCTCAGTCTAAAGGACTTTATGGCACTAACTAAATAAACAGCTATTAACAGTTTAGTAAGTTAGTTTGCATTAACGCTCTAAAGTCTTTAAGTTAAAGACTTTAGAAGGTTTAGACTATTGAGAGAAGTTTATAAAGTAAACTGCTCAGTCTAAAGGACTTTATGGCACTAACTAAATAAACAGCTATTAACAGTTTAGTAAGTTAGTTTGCATTAACGCTCTAAAGTCTTTAAGTTAAAGACTTTAGAAGGTTTAGACTATTGAGAGAAGTTTATAAAGTAAACTGCTCAGTCTAAAGGACTTTATGGCACTAACTAAATAAACAGCTATTAACAGTTTAGTAAGTTAGTTTGCATTAACGCTCTAAAGTCTTTAAGTTAAAGACTTTAGAAGGTTTAGACTATTGAGAGAAGTTTATAAAGTAAACTGCTCAGTCTAAAGGACTTTATGGCACTAACTAAATAAACAGCTATTAACAGTTTAGTAAGTTAGTTTGCATTAACGCTCTAAAGTCTTTAAGTTAAAGACTTTAGAAGGTTTAGACTATTGAGAGAAGTTTATAAAGTAAACTGCTCAGTCTAAAGGACTTTATGGCACTAACTAAATAAACAGCTATTAACAGTTTAGTAAGTTAGTTTGCATTAACGCTCTAAAGTCTTTAAGTTAAAGACTTTAGAAGGTTTAGACTATTGAGAGAAGTTTATAAAGTAAACTGCTCAGTCTAAAGGACTTTATGGCACTAACTAAATAACAGCTATTAACAGTTTAGTAAGTTAGTTTGCATTAACGCTCTAAAGTCTTTAAGTTAAAGACTTTAGAAGGTTTAGACTATTGAGAGAAGTTTATAAAGTAAACTGCTCAGTCTAAAGGACTTTATGGCACTAACTAAATAAACAGCTATTAACAGTTTAGTAAGTTAGTTTGCATTAACGCTCTAAAGTCTTTAAGTTAAAGACTTTAGAAGGTTTAGACTATTGAGAGAAGTTTATAAAGTAAACTGCTCAGTCTAAAGGACTTTATGGCACTAACTAAATAAACAGCTATTAACAGTTTAGTAAGTTAGTTTGCATTAACGCTCTAAAGTCTTTAAGTTAAAGACTTTAGAAGGTTTAGACTATTGAGAGAAGTTTATAAAGTAAACTGCTCAGTCTAAAGGACTTTATGGCACTAACTAAATAAACAGCTATTAACAGTTTAGTAAGTTAGTTTGCATTAACGCTCTAAAGTCTTTAAGTTAAAGACTTTAGAAGGTTTAGACTATTGAGAGAAGTTTATAAAGTAAACTGCTCAGTCTAAAGGACTTTATGGCACTAACTAAATAAACAGCTATTAACAGTTTAGTAAGTTAGTTTGCATTAACGCTCTAAAGTCTTTAAGTTAAAGACTTTAGAAGGTTTAGACTATTGAGAGAAGTTTATAAAGTAAACTGCTCAGTCTAAAGGACTTTATGGCACTAACTAAATAAACAGCTATTAACAGTTTAGTAAGTTAGTTTGCATTAACGCTCTAAAGTCTTTAAGTTAAAGACTTTAGAAGGTTTAGACTATTGAGAGAAGTTTATAAAGTAAACTGCTCAGTCTAAAGGACTTTATGGCACTAACTAAATAAACAGCTATTAACAGTTTAGTAAGTTAGTTTGCATTAACGCTCTAAAGTCTTTAAGTTAAAGACTTTAGAAGGTTTAGACTATTGAGAGAAGTTTATAAAGTAAACTGCTCAGTCTAAAGGACTTTATGGCACTAACTAAATAAACAGCTATTAACAGTTTAGTAAGTTAGTTTGCATTAACGCTCTAAAGTCTTTAAGTTAAAGACTTTAGAAGGTTTAGACTATTGAGAGAAGTTTATAAAGTAAACTGCTCAGTCTAAAGGACTTTATGGCACTAACTAAATAAACAGCTATTAACAGTTTAGTAAGTTAGTTTGCATTAACGCTCTAAAGTCTTTAAGTTAAAGACTTTAGAAGGTTTAGACTATTGAGAGAAGTTTATAAAGTAAACTGCTCAGTCTAAAGGACTTTATGGCACTAACTAAATAAACAGCTATTAACAGTTTAGTAAGTTAGTTTGCATTAACGCTCTAAAGTCTTTAAGTTAAAGACTTTAGAAGGTTTAGACTATTGAGAGAAGTTTATAAAGTAAACTGCTCAGTCTAAAGGACTTTATGGCACTAACTAAATAAACAGCTATTAACAGTTTAGTAAGTTAGTTTGCATTAACGCTCTAAAGTCTTTAAGTTAAAGACTTTAGAAGGTTTAGACTATTGAGAGAAGTTTATAAAGTAAACTGCTCAGTCTAAAGGACTTTATGGCACTAACTAAATAAACAGCTATTAACAGTTTAGTAAGTTAGTTTGCATTAACGCTCTAAAGTCTTTAAGTTAAAGACTTTAGAAGGTTTAGACTATTGAGAGAAGTTTATAAAGTAAACTGCTCAGTCTAAAGGACTTTATGGCACTAACTAAATAAACAGCTATTAACAGTTTAGTAAGTTAGTTTGCATTAACGCTCTAAAGTCTTTAAGTTAAAGACTTTAGAAGGTTTAGACTATTGAGAGAAGTTTATAAAGTAAACTGCTCAGTCTAAAGGACTTTATGGCACTAACTAAATAAACAGCTATTAACAGTTTAGTAAGTTAGTTTGCATTAACGCTCTAAAGTCTTTAAGTTAAAGACTTTAGAAGGTTTAGACTATTGAGAGAAGTTTATAAAGTAAACTGCTCAGTCTAAAGGACTTTATGGCACTAACTAAATAAACAGCTATTAACAGTTTAGTAAGTTAGTTTGCATTAACGCTCTAAAGTCTTTAAGTTAAAGACTTTAGAAGGTTTAGACTATTGAGAGAAGTTTATAAAGTAAACTGCTCAGTCTAAAGGACTTTATGGCACTAACTAAATAAACAGCTATTAACAGTTTAGTAAGTTAGTTTGCATTAACGCTCTAAAGTCTTTAAGTTAAAGACTTTAGAAGGTTTAGACTATTGAGAGAAGTTTATAAAGTAAACTGCTCAGTCTAAAGGACTTTATGGCACTAACTAAATAAACAGCTATTAACAGTTTAGTAAGTTAGTTTGCATTAACGCTCTAAAGTCTTTAAGTTAAAGACTTTAGAAGGTTTAGACTATTGAGAGAAGTTTATAAAGTAAACTGCTCAGTCTAAAGGACTTTATGGCACTAACTAAATAAACAGCTATTAACAGTTTAGTAAGTTAGTTTGCATTAACGCTCTAAAGTCTTTAAGTTAAAGACTTTAGAAGGTTTAGACTATTGAGAGAAGTTTATAAAGTAAACTGCTCAGTCTAAAGGACTTTATGGCACTAACTAAATAAACAGCTATTAACAGTTTAGTAAGTTAGTTTGCATTAACGCTCTAAAGTCTTTAAGTTAAAGACTTTAGAAGGTTTAGACTATTGAGAGAAGTTTATAAAGTAAACTGCTCAGTCTAAAGGACTTTATGGCACTAACTAAATAAACAGCTATTAACAGTTTAGTAAGTTAGTTTGCATTAACGCTCTAAAGTCTTTAAGTTAAAGACTTTAGAAGGTTTAGACTATTGAGAGAAGTTTATAAAGTAAACTGCTCAGTCTAAAGGACTTTATGGCACTAACTAAATAAACAGCTATTAACAGTTTAGTAAGTTAGTTTGCATTAACGCTCTAAAGTCTTTAAGTTAAAGACTTTAGAAGGTTTAGACTATTGAGAGAAGTTTATAAAGTAAACTGCTCAGTCTAAAGGACTTTATGGCACTAACTAAATAAACAGCTATTAACAGTTTAGTAAGTTAGTTTGCATTAACGCTCTAAAGTCTTTAAGTTAAAGACTTTAGAAGGTTTAGACTATTGAGAGAAGTTTATAAAGTAAACTGCTCAGTCTAAAGGACTTTATGGCACTAACTAAATAAACAGCTATTAACAGTTTAGTAAGTTAGTTTGCATTAACGCTCTAAAGTCTTTAAGTTAAAGACTTTAGAAGGTTTAGACTATTGAGAGAAGTTTATAAAGTAAACTGCTCAGTCTAAAGGACTTTATGGCACTAACTAAATAAACAGCTATTAACAGTTTAGTAAGTTAGTTTGCATTAACGCTCTAAAGTCTTTAAGTTAAAGACTTTAGAAGGTTTAGACTATTGAGAGAAGTTTATAAAGTAAACTGCTCAGTCTAAAGGACTTTATGGCACTAACTAAATAAACAGCTATTAACAGTTTAGTAAGTTAGTTTGCATTAACGCTCTAAAGTCTTTAAGTTAAAGACTTTAGAAGGTTTAGACTATTGAGAGAAGTTTATAAAGTAAACTGCTCAGTCTAAAGGACTTTATGGCACTAACTAAATAAACAGCTATTAACAGTTTAGTAAGTTAGTTTGCATTAACGCTCTAAAGTCTTTAAGTTAAAGACTTTAGAAGGTTTAGACTATTGAGAGAAGTTTATAAAGTAAACTGCTCAGTCTAAAGGACTTTATGGCACTAACTAAATAAACAGCTATTAACAGTTTAGTAAGTTAGTTTGCATTAACGCTCTAAAGTCTTTAAGTTAAAGACTTTAGAAGGTTTAGACTATTGAGAGAAGTTTATAAAGTAAACTGCTCAGTCTAAAGGACTTTATGGCACTAACTAAATAAACAGCTATTAACAGTTTAGTAAGTTAGTTTGCATTAACGCTCTAAAGTCTTTAAGTTAAAGACTTTAGAAGGTTTAGACTATTGAGAGAAGTTTATAAAGTAAACTGCTCAGTCTAAAGGACTTTATGGCACTAACTAAATAAACAGCTATTAACAGTTTAGTAAGTTAGTTTGCATTAACGCTCTAAAGTCTTTAAGTTAAAGACTTTAGAAGGTTTAGACTATTGAGAGAAGTTTATAAAGTAAACTGCTCAGTCTAAAGGACTTTATGGCACTAACTAAATAAACAGCTATTAACAGTTTAGTAAGTTAGTTTGCATTAACGCTCTAAAGTCTTTAAGTTAAAGACTTTAGAAGGTTTAGACTATTGAGAGAAGTTTATAAAGTAAACTGCTCAGTCTAAAGGACTTTATGGCACTAACTAAATAAACAGCTATTAACAGTTTAGTAAGTTAGTTTGCATTAACGCTCTAAAGTCTTTAAGTAAAGACTTTAGAAGTTTAGACTATTGAGAGAAGTTTATAAAGTAAACTGCTCAGTCTAAAGGACTTTATGGCACTAACTAAATAAACAGCTATTAACAGTTTAGTAAGTTAGTTTGCATTAACGCTCTAAAGTCTTTAAGTTAAAGACTTTAGAAGGTTTAGACTATTGAGAGAAGTTTATAAAGTAAACTGCTCAGTCTAAAGGACTTTATGGCACTAACTAAATAAACAGCTATTAACAGTTTAGTAAGTTAGTTTGCATTAACGCTCTAAAGTCTTTAAGTTAAAGACTTTAGAAGGTTTAGAGACTATTGAGAGAAGTTTATAAAGTAAACTGCTCAGTCTAAAGGACTTTATGGCACTAACTAAATAAACAGCTATTAACAGTTTAGTAAGTTAGTTTGCATTAACGCTCTAAAGTCTTTAAGTTAAAGACTTTAGAAGGTTTAGACTATTGAGAGAAGTTTATAAAGTAAACTGCTCAGTCTAAAGGACTTTATGGCACTAACTAAATAAACAGCTATTAACAGTTTAGTAAGTTAGTTTGCATTAACGCTCTAAAGTCTTTAAGTTAAAGACTTTAGAAGGTTTTAGACTATTGAGAGAAGTTTATAAAGTAAACTGCTCAGTCTAAAGGACTTTATGGCACTAACTAAATAAACAGCTATTAACAGTTTAGTAAGTTAGTTTGCATTAACGCTCTAAAGTCTTTAAGTTAAAGACTTTAGAAGGTTTAGACTATTGAGAGAAGTTTATAAAGTAAACTGCTCAGTCTAAAGGACTTTATGGCACTAACTAAATAAACAGCTATTAACAGTTTAGTAAGTTAGTTTGCATTAACGCTCTAAAGTCTTTAAGTTAAAGACTTTAGAAGGTTTAGACTATTGAGAGAAGTTTATAAAGTAAACTGCTCAGTCTAAAGGACTTTATGGCACTAACTAAATAAACAGCTATTAACAGTTTAGTAAGTTAGTTTGCATTAACGCTCTAAAGTCTTTAAGTTAAAGACTTTAGAAGGTTTAGACTATTGAGAGAAGTTTATAAAGTAAACTGCTCAGTCTAAAGGACTTTATGGCACTAACTAATAAAACAGCTATTAACAGTTAGTAAGTTAGTTTGCATTAACGCTCTAAAGTCTTTAAGTTAAAGACTTTAGAAGGTTTAGACTATTGAGAGAAGTTTATAAAGTAAACTGCTCAGTCTAAAGGACTTTATGGCACTAACTAAATAAACAGCTATTAACAGTTTAGTAAGTTAGTTTGCATTAACGCTCTAAAGTCTTTAAGTTAAAGACTTTAGAAGGTTTAGACTATTGAGAGAAGTTTATAAAGTAAACTGCTCAGTCTAAAGGACTTTATGGCACTAACTAAATAAACAGCTATTAACAGTTTAGTAAGTTAGTTTGCATTAACGCTCTAAAGTCTTTAAGTTAAAGACTTTAGAAGGTTTAGACTATTGAGAGAAGTTTATAAAGTAAACTGCTCAGTCTAAAGGACTTTATGGCACTAACTAAATAAACAGCTATTAACAGTTTAGTAAGTTAGTTTGCATTAACGCTCTAAAGTCTTTAAGTTAAAGACTTTAGAAGGTTTAGACTATTGAGAGAAGTTTAAAACTTCAGTCTAAAGGACTTTTGCTCAGTGGCACTTTAACTAAAAATAAACAGCTATTAACAGTTTAGTAAGTTAGTTTGCATTAACGCTCTAAAGTCTTTAAGTTAAAGACTTTAGAAGGTTTAGACTATTGAGAGAAGTTTATAAAGTAAACTGCTCAGTCTAAAGGACTTTATGGCACTAACTAAATAAACAGCTATTAACAGTTTAGTAAGTTAGTTTGCATTAACGCTCTAAAGTCTTTAAGTTAAAGACTTTAGAAGGTTTAGACTATTGAGAGAAGTTTATAAAGTAAACTGCTCAGTCTAAAGGACTTTATGGCACTAACTAAATAAACAGCTATTAACAGTTTAGTAAGTTAGTTTGCATTAACGCTCTAAAGTCTTTAAGTTAAAGACTTTAGAAGGTTTAGACTATTGAGAGAAGTTTATAAAGTAAACTGCTCAGTCTAAAGGACTTTATGGCACTAACTAAATAAACAGCTATTAACAGTTTAGTAAGTTAGTTTGCATTAACGCTCTAAAGTCTTTAAGTTAAAGACTTTAGAAGGTTTAGACTATTGAGAGAAGTTTATAAAGTAAACTGCTCAGTCTAAAGGACTTTATGGCACTAACTAAATAAACAGCTATTAACAGTTTAGTAAGTTAGTTTGCATTAACGCTCTAAAGTCTTTAAGTTAAAGACTTTAGAAGGTTTAGACTATTGAGAGAAGTTTATAAAGTAAACTGCTCAGTCTAAAGGACTTTATGGCACTAACTAAATAAACAGCTATTAACAGTTTAGTAAGTTAGTTTGCATTAACGCTCTAAAGTCTTTAAGTTAAAGACTTTAGAAGGTTTAGACTATTGAGAGAAGTTTATAAAGTAAACTGCTCAGTCTAAAGGACTTTATGGCACTAACTAAATAAACAGCTATTAACAGTTTAGTAAGTTAGTTTGCATTAACGCTCTAAAGTCTTTAAGTTAAAGACTTTAGAAGGTTTAGACTATTGAGAGAAGTTTATAAAGTAAACTGCTCAGTCTAAAGGACTTTATGGCACTAACTAAATAAACAGCTATTAACAGTTTAGTAAGTTAGTTTGCATTAACGCTCTAAAGTCTTTAAGTTAAAGACTTTAGAAGGTTTAGACTATTGAGAGAAGTTTATAAAGTAAACTGCTCAGTCTAAAGGACTTTATGGCACTAACTAAATAAACAGCTATTAACAGTTTAGTAAGTTAGTTTGCATTAACGCTCTAAAGTCTTTAAGTTAAAGACTTTAGAAGGTTTAGACTATTGAGAGAAGTTTATAAGTAAACTGCTCAGTCTAAAGGACTTTATGGCACTAACTAAATAAACAGCTATTAACAGTTTAGTAAGTTAGTTTGCATTAACGCTCTAAAGTCTTTAAGTTAAAGACTTTAGAAGGTTTAGACTATTGAGAGAAGTTTATAAAGTAAACTGCTCAGTCTAAAGGACTTTATGGCACTAACTAAATAAACAGCTATTAACAGTTTAGTAAGTTAGTTTGCATTAACGCTCTAAAGTCTTTAAGTTAAAGACTTTAGAAGGTTTAGACTATTGAGAGAAGTTTATAAAGTAAACTGCTCAGTCTAAAGGACTTTATGGCACTAACTAAATAAACAGCTATTAACAGTTTAGTAAGTTAGTTTGCATTAACGCTCTAAAGTCTTTAAGTTAAAGACTTTAGAAGGTTTAGACTATTGAGAGAAGTTTATAAAGTAAACTGCTCAGTCTAAAGGACTTTATGGCACTAACTAAATAAACAGCTATTAACAGTTTAGTAAGTTAGTTTGCATTAACGCTCTAAAGTCTTTAAGTTAAAGACTTTAGAAGGTTTAGACTATTGAGAGAAGTTTATAAAGTAAACTGCTCAGTCTAAAGGACTTTATGGCACTAACTAAATAAACAGCTATTAACAGTTTAGTAAGTTAGTTTGCATTAACGCTCTAAAGTCTTTAAGTTAAAGACTTTAGAAGGTTTAGACTATTGAGAGAAGTTTATAAAGTAAACTGCTCAGTCTAAAGGACTTTATGGCACTAACTATAAACAGCTATTAACAGTTTAGTAAGTTAGTTTGCATTAACGCTCTAAAGTCTTTAAGTTAAAGACTTTAGAAGGTTTAGACTATTGAGAGAAGTTTATAAAGTAAACTGCTCAGTCTAAAGGACTTTATGGCACTAACTAAATAAACAGCTATTAACAGTTTAGTAAGTTAGTTTGCATTAACGCTCTAAAGTCTTTAAGTTAAAGACTTTAGAAGGTTTAGACTATTGAGAGAAGTTTATAAAGTAAACTGCTCAGTCTAAAGGACTTTATGGCACTAACTAAATAAACAGCTATTAACAGTTTAGTAAGTTAGTTTGCATTAACGCTCTAAAGTCTTTAAGTTAAAGACTTTAGAAGGTTTAGACTATTGAGAGAAGTTTATAAAGTAAACTGCTCAGTCTAAAGGACTTTATGGCACTAACTAAATAAACAGCTATTAACAGTTTAGTAAGTTAGTTTGCATTAACGCTCTAAAGTCTTTAAGTTAAAGACTTTAGAAGGTTTAGACTATTGAGAGAAGTTTATAAAGTAAACTGCTCAGTCTAAAGGACTTTATGGCACTAACTAAATAAACAGCTATTAAAGTTTAGTAAGTTAGTTTGCATTAACGCTCTAAAGTCTTTAAGTTAAAGACTTTAGAAGGTTTAGACTATTGAGAGAAGTTTATAAAGTAAACTGCTCAGTCTAAAGGACTTTATGGCACTAACTAAATAAACAGCTATTAACAGTTTAGTAAGTTAGTTTGCATTAACGCTCTAAAGTCTTTAAGTTAAAGACTTTAGAAGGTTTAGACTATTGAGAGAAGTTTATAAAGTAAACTGCTCAGTCTAAAGGACTTTATGGCACTAACTAAATAAACAGCTATTAACAGTTTAGTAAGTTAGTTTGCATTAACGCTCTAAAGTCTTTAAGTTAAAGACTTTAGAAGGTTTAGACTATTGAGAGAAGTTTATAAAGTAAACTGCTCAGTCTAAAGGACTTTATGGCACTAACTAAATAAACAGCTATTAACAGTTTAGTAAGTTAGTTTGCATTAACGCTCTAAAGTCTTTAAGTTAAAGACTTTAGAAGGTTTAGACTATTGAGAGAAGTTTATAAAGTAAACTGCTCAGTCTAAAGGACTTTATGGCACTAACTAAATAAACAGCTATTAACAGTTTAGTAAGTTAGTTTGCATTAACGCTCTAAAGTCTTTAAGTTAAAGACTTTAGAAGGTTTAGACTATTGAGAGAAGTTTATAAAGTAAACTGCTCAGTCTAAAGGACTTTATGGCACTAACTAAATAAACAGCTATTAACAGTTTAGTAAGTTAGTTTGCATTAACGCTCTAAAGTCTTTAAGTTAAAGACTTTAGAAGGTTTAGACTATTGAGAGAAGTTTATAAAGTAAACTGCTCAGTCTAAAGGACTTTATGGCACTAACTAAATAAACAGCTATTAACAGTTTAGTAAGTTAGTTTGCATTAACGCTCTAAAGTCTTTAAGTTAAAGACTTTAGAAGGTTTAGACTATTGAGAGAAGTTTATAAAGTAAACTGCTCAGTCTAAAGGACTTTATGGCACTAACTAAGCTATATAACAGCTATTAACAGTTTAGTAAGTTAGTTTGCATTAACGCTCTAAAGTCTTTAAGTTAAAGACTTTAGAAGGTTTAGACTATTGAGAGAAGTTTATAAAGTAAACTGCTCAGTCTAAAGGACTTTATGGCACTAACTAAATAAACAGCTATTAACAGTTTAGTAAGTTAGTTTGCATTAACGCTCTAAAGTCTTTAAGTTAAAGACTTTAGAAGGTTTAGACTATTGAGAGAAGTTTATAAAGTAAACTGCTCAGTCTAAAGGACTTTATGGCACTAACTAAATAAACAGCTATTAACAGTTTAGTAAGTTAGTTTGCATTAACGCTCTAAAGTCTTTAAGTTAAAGACTTTAGAAGGTTTAGACTATTGAGAGAAGTTTATAAAGTAAACTGCTCAGTCTAAAGGACTTTATGGCACTAACTAAATAAACAGCTATTAACAGTTTAGTAAGTTAGTTTGCATTAACGCTCTAAAGTCTTTAAGTTAAAGACTTTAGAAGGTTTAGACTATTGAGAGAAGTTTATAAAGTAAACTGCTCAGTCTAAAGGACTTTATGGCACTAACTAAATAAACAGCTATTAACAGTTTAGTAAGTTAGTTTGCATTAACGCTCTAAAGTCTTTAAGTTAAAGACTTTAGAAGGTTTAGACTATTGAGAGAAGTTTATAAAGTAAACTGCTCAGTCTAAAGGACTTTATGGCACTAACTAAATAAACAGCTATTAACAGTTTAGTAAGTTAGTTTGCATTAACGCTCTAAAGTCTTTAAGTTAAAGACTTTAGAAGGTTTAGACTATTGAGAGAAGTTTATAAAGTAAACTGCTCAGTCTAAAGGACTTTATGGCACTAACTAAATAAACAGCTATTAACAGTTTAGTAAGTTAGTTTGCATTAACGCTCTAAAGTCTTTAAGTTAAAGACTTTAGAAGGTTTAGACTATTGAGAGAAGTTTATAAAGTAAACTGCTCAGTCTAAAGGACTTTATGGCACTAACTAAATAAACAGCTATTAACAGTTTAGTAAGTTAGTTTGCATTAACGCTCTAAAGTCTTTAAGTTAAAGACTTTAGAAGGTTTAGACTATTGAGAGAAGTTTATAAAGTAAACTGCTCAGTCTAAAGGACTTTATGGCACTAACTAAATAAACAGCTATTAACAGTTTAGTAAGTTAGTTTGCATTAACGCTCTAAAGTCTTTAAGTTAAAGACTTTAGAAGGTTTAGACTATTGAGAGAAGTTTATAAAGTAAACTGCTCAGTCTAAAGGACTTTATGGCACTAACTAAATAAACAGCTATTAACAGTTTAGTAAGTTAGTTTGCATTAACGCTCTAAAGTCTTTAAGTTAAAGACTTTAGAAGGTTTAGACTATTGAGAGAAGTTTATAAAGTAAACTGCT
Organism: Gigantopelta aegis; assembly: GCF_016097555.1. Taxonomy (NCBI): domain Eukaryota; kingdom Metazoa; phylum Mollusca; class Gastropoda; order Neomphalida; family Peltospiridae; genus Gigantopelta; species Gigantopelta aegis. The sequence continues at coordinate 24,939 of NW_024532953.1, read as the reverse complement.
CAGTCTAAAGGACTTTATGGCACTAACTAAATAAACAGCTATTACAGTTTAGTAAGTTAGTTTGCATTAACGCTCTAAAGTCTTTAAGTTAAAGACTTTAGAAGGTTTAGACTTGAGAGAAGTTTATAAAGTAAACTGCTCAGTCTAAAGGACTTTATGGCACTAACTAAATAAACAGCTATTAACAGTTTAGTAAGTTAGTTTGCATTAACGCTCTAAAGTCTTTAAGTTAAAGACTTTAAGAAGGTTTAGACTATTGAGAGAAGTTTATAAAGTAAACTGCTCAGTCTAAAGGACTTTATGGCACTAACTAAATAAACAGCTATTAACAGTTTAGTAAGTTAGTTTGCATTAACGCTCTAAAGTCTTTAAGTTAAAGACTTTAGAAGGTTTAGACTATTGAGAGAAGTTTAAAGTAAACTGCTCAGTCTAAAGGACTTTATGGCACTAACTAAATAAACAGCTATTAACAGTTTAGTAAGTTAGTTTGCATTAACGCTCTAAAGTCTTTAAGTTAAAGACTTTAGAAGGTTTAGACTATTGAGAGAAGTTTATAAAGTAAACTGCTCAGTCTAAAGGACTTTATGGCACTAACTAAATAAAAACAGCTATTAACAGTTTAGTAAGTTAGTTTGCATTAACGCTCTAAAGTCTTTAAGTTAAAGACTTTAGAAGGTTTAGACTATTGAGAAGTTTATAAAGTAAACTGCTCAGTCTAAAGGACTTTATGGCACTAACTAAATAAACAGCTATTAACAGTTTAGTAAGTTAGTTTGCATTAACGCTCTAAAGTCTTTAAGTTAAAGACTTTAGAAGGTTTAGACTATTGAGAGAAGTTTATAAAGTAAACTGCTCAGTCTAAAGGACTTTATGGCTACTAAATAAACAGCAGCTATTAACAGTTTAGTAAGTTAGTTTGCATTAACGCTCTAAAGTCTTTAAGTTAAAGACTTTAGAAGGTTTAGACTATTGAGAGAAGTTTATAAAGTAAACTGCTCAGTCTAAAGGACTTTATGCACTAACTAAATAAACAGCTATTAACAGTTTAGTAAGTTAGTTTGCATTAACGCTCTAAAGTCTTTAAGTTAAAGACTTTAGAAGGTTTTAGACTATTGAGAGAAGTTTATAAAGTAAACTGCTCAGTCTAAAGGACTTTATGGCACTAACTAAATAAACAGCTATTAACAGTTTAGTAAGTTAGTTTGCATTAACGCTCTAAAGTCTTTAAGTTAAAGACTTTAGAAGGTTTAGACTATTGAGAGAAGTTATAAAGTAAACTGCTCAGTCTAAAGGACTTTATGGCACTAACTAAATAAACAGCTATTAACAGTTTAGTAAGTTAGTTTGCATTAACGCTCTAAAGTCTTTAAGTTAAAGACTTTAGAAGGTTTAGACTATTGAGAGAAGTTTATAAAGTAAACTGCTCAGTCTAAAGGACTTTATGGCACTAACTAAATAAACAGCTATTAACAGTTTAGTAAGTTAGTTTGCATTAACGCTCTAAAGTCTTTAAGTTAAAGACTTTAGAAGGTTTAGACTATTGAGAGAAGTTTATAAAGTAAACTGCTCAGTCTAAAGGACTTTATGGCACTAACTAAATAAACAGCTATTAACAGTTTAGTAAGTTAGTTTGCATTAACGCTCTAAAGTCTTTAAGTTAAAGACTTTAGAAGGTTTAGACTATTGAGAGAAGTTTATAAAGTAAACTGCTCAGTCTAAAGGACTTTATGGCACTAACTAAATAAACAGCTATTAACAGTTTAGTAAGTTAGTTTGCATTAACGCTCTAAAGTCTTTAAGTTAAAGACTTTAGAAGGTTTAGACTATTGAGAGAAGTTTATAAAGTAAACTGCTCAGTCTAAAGGACTTTATGGCACTAACTAAATAAACAGCTATTAACAGTTTAGTAAGTTTTTTGCATTAACGCTCTAAAGTCTTTAAGTTAAAGACTTTAGAAGGTTTAGACTATTGAGAAGTTTATAAAGTAAACTGCTCAGTCTAAAGGACTTTATGGCACTAACTAAATAAACAGCTATTAACAGTTTAGTAAGTTAGTTTGCATTAACGCTCTAAAGTCTTTAAGAATTAAAGACTTAAAGACTTTAGAAGGTTTAGACTATTGAGAGAAGTTTATAAAGTAAACTGCTCAGTCTAAAGGACTTTATGGCACTAACTAAATAAACAGCTATTAACAGTTTAGTAAGTTAGTTTGCATTAACGCTCTAAAGTCTTTAAGTTAAAGACTTTAGAAGGTTTAGACTATTGAGAGAAGTTTATAAAGTAAACTGCTCAGTCTAAAGGACTTTATGGCACTAACTAAATAAACAGCTATTAACAGTTTAGTAAGTTAGTTTGCATTAACGCTCTAAAGTCTTTAAGTTAAAGACTTTAGAAGGTTTAGACTATTGAGAGAAGTTTATAAAGTAAACTGCTCAGTCTAAAGGACTTTATGGCACTAACTAAATAAACAGCTATTAACAGTTTAGTAAGTTAGTTTGCATTAACGCTCTAAAGTCTTTAAGTTAAAGACTTTAGAAGGTTTAGACTATTGAGAGAAGTTTATAAAGTAAACTGCTCAGTCTAAAGGACTTTATGGCACTAACTAAATAAACAGCTATTAACAGTTTAGTAAGTTAGTTTGCATTAACGCTCTAAAGTCTTTAAGTTAAAGACTTTAGAAGGTTTAGACTATTGAGAGAAGTTTATAAAGTAAACTGCTCAGTCTAAAGGACTTTATGGCACTAACTAAATAAACAGCTATTAACAGTTTAGTAAGTTAGTTTGCATTAACGCTCTAAAGTCTTTAAGTTAAAGACTTTAGAAGGTTTAGACTATTGAGAGAAGTTTATAAAGTAAACTGCTCAGTCTAAAGGACTTTATGGCACTAACTAAATAAACAGCTATTAACAGTTTAGTAAGTTAGTTTGCATTAACGCTCTAAAGTCTTTAAGTTAAAGACTTTAGAAGGTTTAGACTATTGAGAGAAGTTTATAAAGTAAACTGCTCAGTCTAAAGGACTTTATGGCACTAACTAAATAAACAGCTATTAACAGTTTAGTAAGTTAGTTTGCATTAACGCTCTAAAGTCTTTAAGTTAAAGACTTTAGAAGGTTTAGACTATTGAGAGAAGTTATAAAGTAAACTGCTCAGTCTAAAGGACTTTATGGCACTAACTAAATAAACAGCTATTAACAGTTTAGTAAGTTAGTTTGCATTAACGCTCTAAAGTCTTTAAGTTAAAGACTTTAGAAGGTTTAGACTATTGAGAGAAGTTTATAAAGTAAACTGCTCAGTCTAAAGGACTTTATGGCACTAACTAAATAAACAGCTATTAACAGTTTAGTAAGTTAGTTTGCATTAACGCTCTAAAGTCTTTAAGTTAAAGACTTTAGAAGGTTTAGACTATTGAGAGAAGTTTATAAAGTAAACTGCTCAGTCTAAAGGACTTTATGCACTAACTAAATAAACAGCTATTAACAGTTTAGTAAGTTAGTTTGCATTAACGCTCTAAAGTCTTTAAGTTAAAGACTTTAGAAGGTTTAGACTATTGAGAAGTTTTTAAAGTAAACTGCTCAGTCTAAAGGACTTTATGGCACTAACTAAATAAACAGCTATTAACAGTTTAGTAAGTTAGTTTGCATTAACGCTCTAAAGTCTTTAAGTTAAAGACTTTAGAAGGTTTAGACTATTGAGAGAAGTTTATAAAGTAAACTGCTCAGTCTAAAGGACTTTATGGCACTAACTAAATAAACAGCTATTAACAGTTTAGTAAGTTAGTTTGCATTAACGCTCTAAAGTCTTTAAGTTAAAGACTTTAGAAGGTTTAGACTATTGAGAGAAGTTTATAAAGTAAACTGCTCAGTCTAAAGGACTTTATGGCACTAACTAAATAAACAGCTATTAACAGTTTAGTAAGTTAGTTTGCATTAACGCTCTAAAGTCTTTAAGTTAAAGACTTTAGAAGGTTTAGACTATTGAGAGAAGTTTATAAAGTAAACTGCTCAGTCTAAAGGACTTTATGGCACTAACTAAATAAACAGCTATTAACAGTTTAGTAAGTTAGTTTGCATTAACGCTCTAAAGTCTTTAAGTTAAAGACTTTAGAAGGTTTAGACTATTGAGAGAAGTTTATAAAGTAAACTGCTCAGTCTAAAGGACTTTATGGCACTAACTAAATAAACAGCTATTAACAGTTTAGTAAGTTAGTTTGCATTAACGCTCTAAAGTCTTTAAGTTAAAGACTTTAGAAGGTTTAGACTATTGAGAGAAGTTTATAAAGTAAACTGCTCAGTCTAAAGGACTTTATGGCACTAACTAAATAAACAGCTATTAACAGTTTAGTAAGTTAGTTTGCATTAACGCTCTAAAGTCTTTAAGTTAAAGACTTTAGAAGGTTTAGACTATTGAGAGAAGTTTATAAAGTAAACTGCTCAGTCTAAAGGACTTTATGGCACTAACTAAATAAACAGCTATTAACAGTTTAGTAAGTTAGTTTGCATTAACGCTCTAAAGTCTTTAAGTTAAAGACTTTAGAAGGTTTAGACTATTGAGAGAAGTTTATAAAGTAAACTGCTCAGTCTAAAGGACTTTATGGCACTAACTAAATAACAGCTATTAACAGTTTAGTAAGTTAGTTTGCATTAACGCTCTAAAGTCTTTAAGTTAAAGACTTTAGAAGGTTTAGACTATTGAGAGAAGTTTATAAAGTAAACTGCTCAGTCTAAAGGACTTTATGGCACTAACTAAATAAACAGCTATTAACAGTTTAGTAAGTTAGTTTGCATTAACGCTCTAAAGTCTTTAAGTTAAAGACTTTAGAAGGTTTAGACTATTGAGAGAAGTTTATAAAGTAAACTGCTCAGTCTAAAGGACTTTATGGCACTAACTAAATAAACAGCTATTAACAGTTTAGTAAGTTAGTTTGCATTAACGCTCTAAAGTCTTTAAGTTAAAGACTTTAGAAGGTTTAGACTATTGAGAGAAGTTTATAAAGTAAACTGCTCAGTCTAAAGGACTTTATGGCACTAACTAAATAAACAGCTATTAACAGTTTAGTAAGTTAGTTTGCATTAACGCTCTAAAGTCTTTAAGTTAAAGACTTTAGAAGGTTTAGACTATTGAGAGAAGTTTATAAAGTAAACTGCTCAGTCTAAAGGACTTTATGGCACTAACTAAATAAACAGCTATTAACAGTTTAGTAAGTTAGTTTGCATTAACGCTCTAAAGTCTTTAAGTTAAAGACTTTAGAAGGTTTAGACTATTGAGAGAAGTTTATAAAGTAAACTGCTCAGTCTAAAGGACTTTATGGCACTAACTAAATAAACAGCTATTAACAGTTTAGTAAGTTAGTTTGCATTAACGCTCTAAAGTCTTTAAGTTAAAGACTTTAGAAGGTTTAGACTATTGAGAGAAGTTTATAAAGTAAACTGCTCAGTCTAAAGGACTTTATGGCACTAACTAAATAAACAGCTATTAACAGTTTAGTAAGTTAGTTTGCATTAACGCTCTAAAGTCTTTAAGTTAAAGACTTTAGAAGGTTTAGACTATTGAGAGAAGTTTATAGAAACTGCTCAGTCTAAAGGACTTTATGGCACTAACTAAATTATAACAGTTTAGTAAAGTAAACTGCTCAGTCTAAAGGACTTTATGGCACTAACTAAATAAACAGCTATTAACTAACTAAATAAACAGCTATTAACAGTTTAGTAAGTTAGTTTGCATTAACGCTCTAAAGTCTTTAAGTTAAAGACTTTAGAAGGTTTAGACTATTGAGAGAAGTTTATAAAGTAAACTGCTCAGTCTAAAGGACTTTATGGCACTAACTAAATAAACAGCTATTAACAGTTTAGTAAGTTAGTTTGCATTAACGCTCTAAAGTCTTTAAGTTAAAGACTTTAGAAGGTTTAGACTATTGAGAGAAGTTTATAAAGTAAACTGCTCAGTCTAAAGGACTTTATGGCACTAACTAAATAAACAGCTATTAACAGTTTAGTAAGTTAGTTTGCATTAACGCTCTAAAGTCTTTAAGTTAAAGACTTTAGAAGGTTTAGACTATTGAGAGAAGTTTATAAAGTAAACTGCTCAGTCTAAAGGACTTTATGGCACTAACTAAATAAACAGCTATTAAGTTTAGTAAGTTAGTTTGCATTAACGCTCTAAAGTCTTTAAGTTAAAGACTTTAGAAGGTTTAGACTATTGAGAGAAGTTTATAAAGTAAACTGCTCAGTCTAAAGGACTTTATGGCACTAACTAAATAAACAGCTATTAACAGTTTAGTAAGTTAGTTTGCATTAACGCTCTAAAGTCTTTAAGTTAAAGACTTTAGAAGGTTTAGACTATTGAGAGAAGTTTATAAAGTAAACTGCTCAGTCTAAAGGACTTTATGGCACTAACTAAATAAACAGCTATTAACAGTTTAGTAAGTTAGTTTGCATTAACGCTCTAAAGTCTTTAAGTTAAAGACTTTAGAAGGTTTAGACTATTGAGAGAAGTTTATAAAGTAAACTGCTCAGTCTAAAGGACTTTATGGCACTAACTAAATAAACAGCTATTAACAGTTTAGTAAGTTAGTTTGCATTAACGCTCTAAAGTCTTTAAGTTAAAGACTTTAGAAGGTTTAGACTATTGAGAGAAGTTTATAAAGTAAACTGCTCAGTCTAAAGGACTTTATGGCACTAACTAAATAAACAGCTATTAACAGTTTAGTAAGTTAGTTTGCATTAACGCTCTAAAGTCTTTAAGTTAAAGACTTTAGAAGGTTTAGACTATTGAGAGAAGTTTATAAAGTAAACTGCTCAGTCTAAAGGACTTTATGGCACTAACTAAATAAACAGCTATTAACAGTTTAGTAAGTTAGTTTGCATTAACGCTCTAAAGTCTTTAAGTTAAAGACTTTAGAAGGTTTAGACTATTGAGAGAAGTTTATAAAGTAAACTGCTCAGTCTAAAGGACTTTATGGCACTAACTAAATAAACAGCTATTAACAGTTTAGTAAGTTAGTTTGCATTAACGCTCTAAAGTCTTTAAGTTAAAGACTTTAGAAGGTTTAGACTATTGAGAGAAGTTTATAAAGTAAACTGCTCAGTCTAAAGGACTTTATGGCACTAACTAAATAAAAAGCTATTTAACAGTTTAGTAAGTTAGTTTGCATTAACGCTCTAAAGTCTTTAAGTTAAAGACTTTAGAAGGTTTAGACTATTGAGAGAAGTTTATAAAGTAAACTGCTCAGTCTAAAGGACTTTATGGCACTAACTAAATAAACAGCTATTAACAGTTTAGTAAGTTAGTTTGCATTAACGCTCTAAAGTCTTTAAGTTAAAGACTTTAGAAGGTTTAGACTATTGAGAGAAGTTTATAAAGTAAACTGCTCAGTCTAAAGGACTTTATGGCACTAACTAAATAAACAGCTATTAACAGTTTAGTAAGTTAGTTTGCATTAACGCTCTAAAGTCTTTAAGTTAAAGACTTTAGAAGGTTTAGACTATTGAGAGAAGTTTATAAAGTAAACTGCTCAGTCTAAAGGACTTTATGGCACTAACTAAATAAACAGCTATTAACAGTTTAGTAAGTTAGTTTGCATTAACGCTCTAAAGTCTTTAAGTTAAAGACTTTAGAAGGTTTAGACTATTAGAGAGAAGTTTATAAAGTAAACTGCTCAGTCTAAAGGACTTTATGGCACTAACTAAATAAACAGCTATTAACAGTTTAGTAAGTTAGTTTGCATTAACGCTCTAAAGTCTTTAAGTTAAAGACTTTAGAAGGTTTAGACTATTGAGAGAAGTTTATAAAGTAAACTGCTCAGTCTAAAGGACTTTATGGCACTAACTAAATAAACAGCTATTAACAGTTTAGTAAGTTAGTTTGCATTAACGCTCTAAAGTCTTTAAGTTAAAGACTTTAGAAGGTTTAGACTATTGAGAGAAGTTTATAAAGTAAACTGCTCAGTCTAAAGGACTTTATGGCACTAACTAAATAAACAGCTATTAACAGTTTAGTAAGTTAGTTTGCATTAACGCTCTAAAGTCTTTAAGTTAAAGACTTTAGAAGGTTTAGACTATTGAGAGAAGTTTATAAAGTAAACTGCTCAGTCTAAAGGACTTTATGGCACTAACTAAATAAACAGCTATTAACAGTTTAGTAAGTTAGTTTGCATTAACGCTCTAAAGTCTTTAAGTTAAAGACTTTAGAAGGTTTAGACTATTGAGAGAAGTTTATAAAGTAAACTGCTCAGTCTAAAGGACTTTATGGCACTAACTAAATAAACAGCTATTAACAGTTTAGTAAGTTAGTTTGCATTAACGCTCTAAAGTCTTTAAGTTAAAGACTTTAGAAGGTTTAGACTATTGAGAGAAGTTTATAAAGTAAACTGCTCAGTCTAAAGGACTTTATGGCACTAACTAAATAAACAGCTATTAACAGTTTAGTAAGTTAGTTTGCATTAACGCTCTAAAGTCTTTAAGTTAAAGACTTTAGAAGGTTTAGACTATTGAGAGAAGTTTATAAAGTAAACTGCTCAGTCTAAAGGACTTTATGGCACTAACTAAATAAACAGCTATTAACAGTTTAGTAAGTTAGTTTGCATTAACGCTCTAAAGTCTTTAAGTTAAAGACTTTAGAAGGTTTAGACTATTGAGAGAAGTTTATAAAGTAAACTGCTCAGTCTAAAGGACTTTATGGCACTAACTAAATAAACAGCTATTAACAGTTTAGTAAGTTAGTTTGCATTAACGCTCTAAAGTCTTTAAGTTAAAGACTTTAGAAGGTTTAGACTATTGAGAGAAGTTTATAAAGTAAACTGCTCAGTCTAAAGGACTTTATGGCACTAACTAAATAAACAGCTATTAACAGTTTAGTAAGTTAGTTTGCATTAACGCTCTAAAGTCTTTAAGTTAAAGACTTTAGAAGGTTTAGACTATTGAGAGAAGTTTATAAAGTAAACTGCTCAGTCTAAAGGACTTTATGGCACTAACTAAATAAACAGCTATTAACAGTTTAGTAAGTTAGTTTGCATTAACGCTCTAAAGTCTTTAAGTTAAAGACTTTAGAAGGTTTAGACTATTGAGAGAAGTTTATAAAGTAAACTGCTCAGTCTAAAGGACTTTATGGCACTAACTAAATAAACAGCTATTAACAGTTTAGTAAGTTAGTTTGCATTAACGCTCTAAAGTCTTTAAGTTAAAGACTTTAGAAGGTTTAGACTATTGAGAGAAGTTTATAAAGTAAACTGCTCAGTCTAAAGGACTTTATGGCACTAACTAAATAAACAGCTATTAACAGTTTAGTAAGTTAGTTTGCATTAACGCTCTAAAGTCTTTAAGTTAAAGACTTTAGAAGGTTTAGACTATTGAGAGAAGTTTATAAAGTAAACTGCTCAGTCTAAAGGACTTTATGGCACTAACTAAATAAACAGCTATTAACAGTTTAGTAAGTTAGTTTGCATTAACGCTCTAAAGTCTTTAAGTTAAAGACTTTAGAAGGTTTAGACTATTGAGAGAAGTTTATAAAGTAAACTGCTCAGTCTAAAGGACTTTATGGCACTAACTAAATAAACAGCTATTAACAGTTTAGTAAGTTAGTTTGCATTAACGCTCTAAAGTCTTTAAGTTAAAGACTTTAGAAGGTTTAGACTATTGAGAGAAGTTTATAAAGTAAACTGCTCAGTCTAAAGGACTTTATGGCACTAACTAAATAAACAGCTATTAACAGTTTAGTAAGTTAGTTTGCATTAACGCTCTAAAGTCTTTAAGTTAAAGACTTTAGAAGGTTTAGACTATTGAGAGAAGTTTATAAAGTAAACTGCTCAGTCTAAAGGACTTTATGGCACTAACTAAATAAACAGCTATTAACAGTTTAGTAAGTTAGTTTGCATTAACGCTCTAAAGTCTTTAAGTTAAAGACTTTAGAAGGTTTAGACTATTGAGAGAAGTTTATAAAGTAAACTGCTCAGTCTAAAGGACTTTATGGCACTAACTAAATAAACAGCTATTAACAGTTTAGTAAGTTAGTTTGCATTAACGCTCTAAAGTCTTTAAGTTAAAGACTTTAGAAGGTTTAGACTATTGAGAGAAGTTTATAAAGTAAACTGCTCAGTCTAAAGGACTTTATGGCACTAACTAAATAAACAGCTATTAACAGTTTAGTAAGTTAGTTTGCATTAACGCTCTAAAGTCTTTAAGTTAAAGACTTTAGAAGGTTTAGACTATTGAGAGAAGTTTATAAAGTAAACTGCTCAGTCTAAAGGACTTTATGGCACTAACTAAATAAACAGCTATTAACAGTTTAGTAAGTTAGTTTGCATTAACGCTCTAAAGTCTTTAAGTTAAAGACTTTAGAAGGTTTAGACTATTGAGAGAAGTTTATAAAGTAAACTGCTCAGTCTAAAGGACTTTATGGCACTAACTAAATAAACAGCTATTAACAGTTTAGTAAGTTAGTTTGCATTAACGCTCTAAAGTCTTTAAGTTAAAGACTTTAGAAGGTTTAGACTATTGAGAGAAGTTTATAAAGTAAACTGCTCAGTCTAAAGGACTTTATGGCACTAACTAAATAAACAGCTATTAACAGTTTAGTAAGTTAGTTTGCATTAACGCTCTAAAGTCTTTAAGTTAAAGACTTTAGAAGGTTTAGACTATTGAGAGAAGTTTATAAAGTAAACTGCTCAGTCTAAAGGACTTATGGCACTAACTAAATAAACAGCTATTAACAGTTTAGTAAGTTAGTTTGCATTAACGCTCTAAAGTCTTTAAGTTAAAGACTTTAGAAGGTTTAGACTATTGAGAGAAGTTTATAAAGTAAACTGCTCAGTCTAAAGGACTTTATGGCACTAACTAAATAAACAGCTATTAACAGTTTAGTAAGTTAGTTTGCATTAACGCTCTAAAGTCTTTAAGTTAAAGACTTTAGAAGGTTTAGACTATTGAGAGAAGTTTATAAAGTAAACTGCTCAGTCTAAAGGACTTTATGGCACTAACTAAATAAACAGCTATTAACAGTTTAGTAAGTTAGTTTGCATTAACGCTCTAAAGTCTTTAAGTTAAAGACTTTAGAAGGTTTAGACTATTGAGAGAAGTTTATAAAGTAAACTGCTCAGTCTAAAGGACTTTATGGCACTAACTAAATAAACAGCTATTAACAGTTTAGTAAGTTAGTTTGCATTAACGCTCTAAAGTCCTTTAAGTTAAAGACTTTAGAAGGTTTAGACTATTGAGAGAAGTTTATAAAGTAAACTGCTCAGTCTAAAGGACTTTATGGCACTAACTAAATAAACAGCTATTAACAGTTTAGTAAGTTAGTTTGCATTAACGCTCTAAAGTCTTTAAGTTAAAGACTTTAGAAGGTTTAGACTATTGAGAGAAGTTTATAAAGTAAACTGCTCAGTCTAAAGGACTTTATGGCACTAACTAAAAACAACAGCTATTAACAGTTTAGTAAGTTAGTTTGCATTAACGCTCTAAAGTCTTTAAGTTAAAGACTTTAGAAGGTTTAGACTATTGAGAGAAGTTTATAAAGTAAACTGCTCAGTCTAAAGGACTTTATGGCACTAACTAAATAAACAGCTATTAACAGTTTAGTAAGTTAGTTTGCATTAACGCTCTAAAGTCTTTAAGTTAAAGACTTTAGAAGGTTTAGACTATTGAGAGAAGTTTATAAAGTAAACTGCTCAGTCTAAAGGACTTTATGGCACTAACTAAATAAACAGCTATTAACAGTTTAGTAAGTTAGTTTGCATTAACGCTCTAAAGTCTTTAAGTTAAAGACTTTAGAAGGTTTAGACTATTGAGAGAAGTTTATAAAGTAAACTGCTCAGTCTAAAGGACTTTATGGCACTAACTAAATAAACAGCTATTAACAGTTTAGTAAGTTAGTTTGCATTAACGCTCTAAAGTCTTTAAGTTAAAGACTTTAGAAGGTTTAGACTATTGAGAGAAGTTTATAAAGTAAACTGCTCAGTCTAAAGGACTTTATGGCACTAACTAAATAAACAGCTATTAACAGTTTAGTAAGTTAGTTTGCATTAACGCTCTAAAGTCTTTAAGTTAAAGACTTTAGAAGGTTTAGACTATTGAGAGAAGTTTATAAAGTAAACTGCTCAGTCTAAAGGACTTTATGGCACTAACTAAATAAACAGCTATTAACAGTTTAGTAAGTTAGTTTGCATTAACGCTCTAAAGTCTTTAAGTTAAAGACTTTAGAAGGTTTAGACTATTGAGAAGAAGTTTATAAAGTAAACTGCTCAGTCTAAAGGACTTTATGGCACTAACTAAATAAACAGCTATTAACAGTTTAGTAAGTTAGTTTGCATTAACGCTCTAAAGTCTTTAAGTTAAAGACTTTAGAAGGTTTAGACTATTGAGAGAAGTTTATAAAGTAAACTGCTCAGTCTAAAGGACTTTATGGCACTAACTAAATAAACAGCTATATTAACAGTTTAGTAAAGTTAGTTTGCATTAACGCTCTAAAGTCTTTAAGTTAAAGACTTTAGAAGGTTTAGACTATTGAGAGAAGTTTATAAAGTAAACTGCTCAGTCTAAAGGACTTTATGGCACTAACTAAATAAACAGCTATTAACAGTTTAGTAAGTTAGTTTGCATTAACGCTCTAAAGTCTTTAAGTTAAAGACTTTAGAAGGTTTAGACTATTGAGAGAAGTTTATAAAGTAAACTGCTCAGTCTAAAGGACTTTATGGCACTAACTAACTAAATAAACAGCTATTAACAGTTTAGTAAGTTAGTTTGCATTAACGCTCTAAAGTCTTTAAGTTAAAGACTTTAGAAGGTTTAGACTATTGAGAGAAGTTTATAAAGTAAACTGCTCAGTCTAAAGGACTTTATGGCACTAACTAAATAAACAGCTATTAACAGTTTAGTAAGTTAGTTTGCATTAACGCTCTAAAGTCTTTAAGTTAAAGACTTTAGAAGGTTTAGACTATTGAGAGAAGTTTATAAAGTAAACTGCTCAGTCTAAAGGACTTTATGGCACTAACTAAATAAACAGCTATTAACAGTTTAGTAAGTTAGTTTGCATTAACGCTCTAAAGTCTTTAAGTTAAAGACTTTAGAAGGTTTAGACTATTGAGAGAAGTTTATAAAGTAAACTGCTCAGTCTAAAGGACTTTATGGCACTAACTAAATAAACAGCTATTAACAGTTTAGTAAGTTAGTTTGCATTAACGCTCTAAAGTCTTTAAGTTAAAGACTTTAGAAGGTTTAGACTATTGAGAGAAGTTTATAAAGTAAACTGCTCAGTCTAAAGGACTTTATGGCACTAACTAAATAAACAGCTATTAACAGTTTAGTAAGTTAGTTTGCATTAACGCTCTAAAGTCTTTAAGTTAAAGACTTTAGAAGGTTTAGACTATTGAGAGAAGTTTATAAAGTAAACTGCTCAGTCTAAAGGACTTTATGGCACTAACTAAATAAACAGCTATTAACAGTTTAGTAAGTTAGTTTGCATTAACGCTCTAAAGTCTTTAAGTTAAAGACTTTAGAAGGTTTAGACTATTGAGAGAAGTTTATAAAGTAAACTGCTCAGTCTAAAGGACTTTATGGCACTAACTAAATAAACAGCTATTAACAGTTTAGTAAGTTAGTTTGCATTAACGCTCTAAAGTCTTTAAGTTAAAGACTTTAGAAGGTTTAGACTATTGAGAGAAGTTTATAAAGTAAACTGCTCAGTCTAAAGGACTTTATGGCACTAACTAAATAAACAGCTATTAACAGTTTAGTAAGTTAGTTTGCATTAACGCTCTAAAGTCTTTAAGTTAAAGACTTTAGAAGGTTTAGACTATTGAGAGAAGTTTATAAAGTAAACTGCTCAGTCTAAAGGACTTTATGGCACTAACTAAATAAACAGCTATTAACAGTTTAGTAAGTTAGTTTGCATTAACGCTCTAAAGTCTTTAAGTTAAAGACTTTAGAAGGTTTAGACTATTGAGAGAAGTTTATAAAGTAAACTGCTCAGTCTAAAGGACTTTATGGCACTAACTAAATAAACAGCTATTAACAGTTTAGTAAGTTAGTTTGCATTAACGCTCTAAAGTCTTTAAGTTAAAGACTTTAGAAGGTTTAGACTATTGAGAGAAGTTTATAAAGTAAACTGCTCAGTCTAAAGGACTTTATGGCACTAACTAAATAAACAGCTATTAACAGTTTAGTAAGTTAGTTTGCATTAACGCTCTAAAGTCTTTAAGTTAAAGACTTTAGAAGGTTTAGACTATTGAGAGAAGTTTATAAAGTAAACTGCTCAGTCTAAAGGACTTTATGGCACTAACTAAATAAACAGCTATTAACAGTTTAGTAAGTTAGTTTGCATTAACGCTCTAAAGTCTTTAAGTTAAAGACTTTAGAAGGTTTAGACTATTGAGAAGTTTTAAAGTAAACTGCTCAGTCTAAAGGACTTTATGGCACTAACTAAATAAACAGCTATTAACAGTTTAGTAAGTTAGTTTGCATTAACGCTCTAAAGTCTTTAAGTTAAAGACTTTAGAAGGTTTAGACTATTGAGAGAAGTTTATAAAGTAAACTGCTCAGTCTAAAGGACTTTATGGCACTAACTAAATAAACAGCTATTAACAGTTTAGTAAGTTAGTTTGCATTAACGCTCTAAAGTCTTTAAGTTAAAGACTTTAGAAGGTTTAGACTATTGAGAGAAGTTTATAAAAAAAAACTGCTCAGTCTAAAGGACTTTATGGCACTAACTAAATAAACAGCTATTAACAGTTTAGTAAGTTAGTTTGCATTAACGCTCTAAAGTCTTTAAGTTAAAGACTTTAGAAGGTTTAGACTATTGAGAGAAGTTTATAAAGTAACTGCTCAGTCTAAAGGACTTTATGGCACTAACTAAATAAACAGCTATTAACAGTTTAGTAAGTTAGTTTGCATTAACGCTCTAAAGTCTTTAAGTTAAAGACTTTAGAAGGTTTAGACTATTGAGAGAAGTTTATAAAGTAAACTGCTCAGTCTAAAGGACTTTATGGCACTAACTAAATAAACAGCTATTAACAGTTTAGTAAGTTAGTTTGCATTAACGCTCTAAAGTCTTTAAGTTAAAGACTTTAGAAGGTTTAGACTATTGAGAGAAGTTTATAAAGTAAACTGCTCAGTCTAAAGGACTTTATGGCACTAACTAAATAAACAGCTATTAACAGTTTAGTAAGTTAGTTTGCATTAACGCTCTAAAGTCTTTAAGTTAAAAGACTTTAGAAGGTTTAGACTATTGAGAGAAGTTTATAAAGTAAACTGCTCAGTCTAAAGGACTTTATGGCACTAACTAAATAAACAGCTATTAACAGTTTAGTAAGTTAGTTTGCATTAACGCTCTAAAGTCTTTAAGTTAAAGACTTTAGAAGGTTTAGACTATTGAGAGAAGTTTATAAAGTAAACTGCTCAGTCTAAAGGACTTTATGGCACTAACTAAATAAACAGCTATTAACAGTTTAGTAAGTTAGTTTGCATTAACGCTCTAAAGTCTTTAAGTTAAAGACTTTAGAAGGTTTAGACTATTGAGAGAAGTTTATAAAGTAAACTGCTCAGTCTAAAGGACTTTATGGCACTAACTAAATAAACAGCTATTAACAGTTTAGTAAGTTAGTTTGCATTAACGCTCTAAAGTCTTTAAGTTAAAGACTTTAGAAGGTTTAGACTATTGAGAGAAGTTTATAAAGTAAACTGCTCAGTCTAAAGGACTTTATGGCACTAACTAAATAAACAGCTATTAACAGTTTAGTAAGTTAGTTTGCATTAACGCTCTAAAGTCTTTAAGTTAAAGACTTTAGAAGGTTTAGACTATTGAGAGAAGTTTATAAAGTAAACTGCTCAGTCTAAAGGACTTTATGGCACTAACTAAATAAACAGCTATTAACAGTTTAGTAAGTTAGTTTGCATTAACGCTCTAAAGTCTTTAAGTTAAAGACTTTAGAAGGTTTAGACTATTGAGAGAAGTTTATAAAGTAAACTGCTCAGTCTAAAGGACTTTATGGCACTAACTAAATAAACAGCTATTAACAGTTTAGTAAGTTAGTTTGCATTAACGCTCTAAAGTCTTTAAGTTAAAGACTTTAGAAGGTTTAGACTATTGAGAGAAGTTTATAAAGTAAACTGCTCAGTCTAAAGGACTTTATGGCACTAACTAAATAAACAGCTATTAACAGTTTAGTAAGTTAGTTTGCATTAACGCTCTAAAGTCTTTAAGTTAAGACTTTAGAAGGTTTAGACTATTGAGAGAAGTTTATAAAGTAAACTGCTCAGTCTAAAGGACTTTATGGCACTAACTAAATAAACAGCTATTAACAGTTTAGTAAGTTAGTTTGCATTAACGCTCTAAAGTCTTTAAGTTAAAGACTTTAGAAGGTTTAGACTATTGAGAGAAGTTTATAAAGTAAACTGCTCAGTCTAAAGGACTTTATGGCACTAACTAAATAAACAGCTATTAACAGTTTATTAAAGTTTAGTAAGTTAGTTTGCATTAACGCTCTAAAGTCTTTAAGTTAAAGACTTTAGAAGGTTTAGACTATTGAGAGAAGTTTATAAAGTAAACTGCTCAGTCTAAAGGACTTTATGGCAACTAACTAAAAAACAGCTATTAACAGTTTAGTAAGTTAGTTTGCATTAACGCTCTAAAGTCTTTAAGTTAAAGACTTTAGAAGGTTTAGACTATTGAGAGAAGTTTATAAAGTAAACTGCTCAGTCTAAAGGACTTTATGGACTAACTAAATAAACAGCTATTAACAGTTTAGTAAGTTAGTTTGCATTAACGCTCTAAAGTCTTTAAGTTAAAGACTTTAGAAGGTTTAGACTATTGAGAGAAGTTTATAAAGTAAACTGCTCAGTCTAAAGGACTTTATGGCACTAACTAAATAAACAGCTATTAACAGTTTAGTAAGTTAGTTTGCATTAACGCTCTAAAGTCTTTAAGTTAAAGACTTTAGAAGGTTTAGACTATTGAGAGAAGTTTATAAAGTAAACTGCTCAGTCTAAAGGACTTTATGGCACTAACTAAATAAACAGCTATTAACAGTTTAGTAAGTTAGTTTGCATTAACGCTCTAAAGTCTTTAAGTTAAAGACTTTAGAAGGTTTAGACTATTGAGAGAAGTTTATAAAGTAAACTGCTCAGTCTAAAGGACTTTATGGCACTAACTAAATAAACAGCTATTAACAGTTTAGTAAGTTAGTTTGCATTAACGCTCTAAAGTCTTTAAGTTAAAGACTTTAGAAGGTTTAGACTATTGAGAGAAGTTTATAAAGTAAACTGCTCAGTCTAAAGGACTTTATGGCACTAACTAAATAAACAGCTATTAACAGTTTAGTAAGTTAGTTTGCATTAACGCTCTAAAGTCTTTAAGTTAAAGACTTTAGAAGGTTTAGACTATTGAGAGAAGTATAAAGTAAACTGCTCAGTCTAAAGGACTTTATGGCACTAACTAAATAAACAGCTATTAACAGTTTAGTAAGTTAGTTTGCATTAACGCTCTAAAGTCTTTAAGTTAAAGACTTTAGAAGGTTTAGACTATTGAGAGAAGTTTATAAAGTAAACTGCTCAGTCTAAAGGACTTTATGGCACTAACTAAATAAACAGCTATTAACAGTTTAGTAAGTTAGTTTGCATTAACGCTCTAAAGTCTTTAAGTTAAAGACTTTAGAAGGTTTAGACTATTGAGAGAAGTTTATAAAGTAAACTGCTCAGTCTAAAGGACTTTATGGCACTAACTAAATAAACAGCTATTAACAGTTTAGTAAGTTAGTTTGCATTAACGCTCTAAAGTCTTTAAGTTAAAGACTTTAGAAGGTTTAGACTATTGAGAGAAGTTTATAAAGTAAACTGCTCAGTCTAAAGGACTTTATGGCACTAACTAAATAAACAGCTATTAACAGTTTAGTAAGTTAGTTTGCATTAACGCTCTAAAGTCTTTAAGTTAAAGACTTTAGAAGGTTTAGACTATTGAGAGAAGTTTATAAAGTAAACTGCTCAGTCTAAAGGACTTTATGGCACTAACTAAATAAACAGCTATTAACAGTTTAGTAAGTTAGTTTGCATTAACGCTCTAAAGTCTTAAGTTAAAGACTTTAGAAGGTTTAGACTATTGAGAGAAGTTTATAAAGTAAACTGCTCAGTCTAAAGGACTTTATGGCACTAACTAAATAAACAGCTATTAACAGTTTAGTAGTTTGCATTAACGCTTAAAGTCTTTATTAACGCTCTAAAGTCTTTAAAGACTTTAGAAGGTTTAGACTATTGAGAGAAGTTTATAAAGTAAACTGCTCAGTCTAAAGGACTTTATGGCACTAACTAAATAAACAGCTATTAACAGTTTAGTAAGTTAGTTTGCATTAACGCTCTAAAGTCTTTAAGTTAAAGACTTTAGAAGGTTTAGACTATTGAGAGAAGTTTATAAAGTAAACTGCTCAGTCTAAAGGACTTTATGGCACTAACTAAATAAACAGCTATTAACAGTTTAGTAAGTTAGTTTGCATTAACGCTCTAAAGTCTTTAAGTTAAAGACTTTAGAAGGTTTAGACTATTGAGAGAAGTTTATAAAGTAAACTGCTCAGTCTAAAGGACTTTATGGCACTAACTAAATAAACAGCTATTAACAGTTTAGTAAGTTAGTTTGCATTAACGCTCTAAAGTCTTTAAGTTAAAGACTTTAGAAGGTTTAGACTATTGAGAGAAGTTTATAAAGTAAACTGCTCAGTCTAAAGGACTTTATGGCACTAACTAAATAAACAGCTATTAACAGTTTAGTAAGTTAGTTTGCATTAACGCTCTAAAGTCTTTAAGTTAAAGACTTTAGAAGGTTTAGACTATTGAGAGAAGTTTATAAAGTAAACTGCTCAGTCTAAAGGACTTTATGGCACTAACTAAATAAACAGCTATTAACAGTTTAGTAAGTTAGTTTGCATTAACGCTCTAAAGTCTTTAAGTTAAAGACTTTAGAAGGTTTAGACTATTGAGAGAAGTTTATAAAGTAAACTGCTCAGTCTAAAGGACTTTATGGCACTAACTAAATAAACAGCTATTAACAGTTTAGTAAGTTAGTTTGCATTAACGCTCTAAAGTCTTTAAGTTAAAGACTTTAGAAGGTTTAGACTATTGAGAGAAGTTTATAAAGTAAACTGCTCAGTCTAAAGGACTTTATGGCACTAACTAAATAAACAGCTATTAACAGTTTAGTAAGTTAGTTTGCATTAACGCTCTAAAGTCTTTAAGTTAAAGACTTTAGAAGGTTTAGACTATTGAGAGAAGTTTATAAAGTAAACTGCTCAGTCTAAAGGACTTTATGGCACTAACTAAATAAACAGCTATTAACAGTTTAGTAAGTTAGTTTGCATTAACGCTCTAAAGTCTTTAAGTTAAAGACTTTAGAAGGTTTAGACTATTGAGAGAAGTTTATAAAGTAAACTGCTCAGTCTAAAGGACTTTATGGCACTAACTAAATAAACAGCTATTAACAGTTTAGTAAGTTAGTTTGCATTAACGCTCTAAAGTCTTTAAGTTAAAGACTTTAGAAGGTTTAGACTATTGAGAGAAGTTTATAAAGTAAACTGCTCAGTCTAAAGGACTTTATGGCACTAACTAAATAAACAGCTAACAGTTTAGTAAGTTAGTTTGCATTAACGCTCTAAAGTCTTTAAGTTAAAGACTTTAGAAGGTTTAGACTATTGAGAGAAGTTTATAAAGTAAACTGCTCAGTCTAAAGGACTTTATGGCACTACTAAAAATAAACAGCTATTAACAGTTTAGTAAGTTAGTTTGCATTAACGCTCTAAAGTCTTTAAGTTAAAGACTTTAGAAGGTTTAGACTATTGAGAGAAGTTTATAAAGTAAACTGCTCAGTCTAAAGGACTTTATGGCACTAACTAAATAAACAGCTATTAACAGTTTAGTAAGTTAGTTTGCATTAACGCTCTAAAGTCTTTAAGTTAAAGACTTTAGAAGGTTTAGACTATTGAGAGAAGTTTATAAAGTAAACTGCTCAGTCTAAAGGACTTTATGGCACTAACTAAATAAACAGCTATTAACAGTTTAGTAAGTTAGTTTGCATTAACGCTCTAAAGTCTTTAAGTTAAAGACTTTAGAAGGTTTAGACTATTGAGAGAAGTTTATAAAGTAAACTGCTCAGTCTAAAGGACTTTATGGCTAACTAAAAATAACAGCTATTAACAGTTTAGTAAGTTAGTTTGCATTAACGCTCTAAAGTCTTTAAGTTAAAGACTTTAGAAGGTTTAGACTATTGAGAGAAGTTTATAAAGTAAACTGCTCAGTCTAAAGGACTTTATGGCACTAACTAAATAAACAGCTATTAACAGTTTAGTAAGTTAGTTTGCATTAACGCTCTAAAGTCTTTAAGTTAAAGACTTTAGAAGGTTTAGACTATTGAGAGAAGTTTATAAAGTAAACTGCTCAGTCTAAAGGACTTTATGGCACTAACTAAATAAACAGCTATTAACAGTTTAGTAAGTTAGTTTGCATTAACGCTCTAAAGTCTTTAAGTTAAAGACTTTAGAAGGTTTAGACTATTGAGAGAAGTTTATAAAGTAAACTGCTCAGTCTAAAGGACTTTATGGCACTAACTAAATAAACAGCTATTAACAGTTTAGTAAGTTAGTTTGCATTAACGCTCTAAAGTCTTTAAGTTAAAGACTTTAGAAGGTTTAGACTATTGAGAGAAGTTTATAAAGTAAACTGCTCAGTCTAAAGGACTTTATGGCACTAACTAAATAAACAGCTATTAACAGTTTAGTAAGTTAGTTTGCATTAACGCTCTAAAGTCTTTAAGTTAAAGACTTTAGAAGGTTTAGACTATTGAGAGAAGTTTATAAAGTAAACTGCTCAGTCTAAAGGACTTTATGGCACTAACTAAATAAACAGCTATTAACAGTTTAGTAAGTTAGTTTGCATTAACGCTCTAAAGTCTTTAAGTTAAAGACTTTAGAAGGTTTAGACTATTGAGAGAAGTTTATAAAGTAAACTGCTCAGTCTAAAGGACTTTATGGCACTAACTAAATAAACAGCTATTAACAGTTTAGTAAGTTAGTTTGCATTAACGCTCTAAAGTCTTTAAGTTAAAGACTTTAGAAGGTTTAGACTATTGAGAGAAGTTTATAAAGTAAACTGCTCAGTCTAAAGGACTTTATGGCACTAACTAAATAAACAGCTATTAACAGTTTAGTAAGTTAGTTTGCATTAACGCTCTAAAGTCTTTAAGTTAAAGACTTTAGAAGGTTTAGACTATTGAGAGAAGTTTATAAAGTAAACTGCTCAGTCTAAAGGACTTTATGGCACTAACTAAATAAACAGCTATTAACAGTTTAGTAAGTTAGTTTGCATTAACGCTCTAAAGTCTTTAGTTAAAGACTTTAGAAGGTTTAGACTATTGAGAGAAGTTTATAAGTAAACTGCTCAGTCTAAAGGACTTTATGGCACTAACTAAATAAACAGCTATTAACAGTTTAGTAAGTTAGTTTGCATTAACGCTCTAAAGTCTTTAAGTTAAAGACTTTAGAAGGTTTAGACTATTGAGAGAAGTTTATAAAGTAAACTGCTCAGTCTAAAGGACTTTATGGCACTAACTAAATAAACAGCTATTAACAGTTTAGTAAGTTAGTTTGCATTAACGCTCTAAAGTCTTTAAGTTAAAGACTTTAGAAGGTTTAGACTATTGAGAGAAGTTTATAAAGTAAACTGCTCAGTCTAAAGGACTATGGCACTTATGGCACTAACTAAATAAACAGCTATTAACAGTTTAGTAAGTTAGTTTGCATTAACGCTCTAAAGTCTTTAAGTTAAAGACTTTAGAAGGTTTAGACTATTGAGAGAAGTTTATAAGTAAACTGCTCAGTCTAAAGGACTTTATGGCACTAACTAAATAAACAGCTATTAACAGTTTAGTAAGTTAGTTTGCATTAACGCTCTAAAGTCTTTAAGTTAAAGACTTTAGAAGGTTTAGACTATTGAGAGAAGTTTATAAAGTAAACTGCTCAGTCTAAAGGACTTTATGGCACTAACTAAATAAACAGCTATTAACAGTTTAGTAAGTTAGTTTGCATTAACGCTCTAAAGTCTTTAAGTTAAAGACTTTAGAAGGTTTAGACTATTGAGAGAAGTTTATAAAGTAAACTGCTCAGTCTAAAGGACTTATGGCACTAACTAAATAAACAGCTATTAACAGTTTAGTAAGTTAGTTTGCATTAACGCTCTAAAGTCTTTAAGTTAAAGACTTTAGAAGGTTTAGACTATTGAGAGAAGTTTATAAAGTAAACTGCTCAGTCTAAAGGACTTTATGGCACTAACTAAATAAACAGCTATTAACAGTTTAGTAAGTTAGTTTGCATTAACGCTCTAAAGTCTTTAAGTTAAAGACTTTAGAAGGTTTAGACTATTGAGAGAAGTTTATAAAGTAAACTGCTCAGTCTAAAGGACTTTATGGCACTAACTAAATAAACAGCTATTAACAGTTTAGTAAGTTAGTTTGCATTAACGCTCTAAAGTCTTTAAGTTAAAGACTTTAGAAGGTTTAGACTATTGAGAGAAGTTTATAAAGTAAACTGCTCAGTCTAAAGGACTTTATGGCACTAACTAAATAAACAGCTATTAACAGTTTAGTAAGTTAGTTTGCATTAACGCTCTAAAGTCTTTAAGTTAAAGACTTTAGAAGGTTTAGACTATTGAGAGAAGTTTATAAAGTAAACTGCTCAGTCTAAAGGACTTTATGGCACTAACTAAATAAACAGCATTAACAGTTTAGTAAGTTAGTTTGCATTAACGCTCTAAAGTCTTTAAGTTAAAGACTTTAGAAGGTTTAGACTATTGAGAGAAGTTTATAAAGTAAACTGCTCAGTCTAAAGGACTTTATGGCACTAACTAAATAAACAGCTATTAACAGTTTAGTAAGTTAGTTTGCATTAACGCTCTAAAGTCTTTAAGTTAAAGACTTTAGAAGGTTTAGACTATTGAGAGAAGTTTATAAAGTAAACTGCTCAGTCTAAAGGACTTTATGGCACTAACTAAATAAACAGCTATTAACAGTTTAGTAAGTTAGTTTGCATTAACGCTCTAAAGTCTTTAAGTTAAAGACTTTAGAAGGTTTAGACTATTGAGAGAAGTTTATAAAGTAAACTGCTCAGTCTAAAGGACTTTATGGCACTAACTAAATAAACAGCTATTAACAGTTTAGTAAGTTAGTTTGCATTAACGCTCTAAAGTCTTTAAGTTAAAGACTTTAGAAGGTTTAGACTATTGAGAGAAGTTTATAAAGTAAACTGCTCAGTCTAAAGGACTTTATGGCACTAACTAAATAAACAGCTATTAACAGTTTAGTAAGTTAGTTTGCATTAACGCTCTAAAGTCTTTAAGTTAAAGACTTTAGAAGGTTTAGACTATTGAGAGAAGTTTATAAAGTAAACTGCTCAGTCTAAAGGACTTTATGGCACTAACTAAATAAACAGCTATTAACAGTTTAGTAAGTTAGTTTGCATTAACGCTCTAAAGTCTTTAAGTTAAAGACTTTAGAAGGTTTAGACTATTGAGAGAAGTTTATAAAGTAAACTGCTCAGTCTAAAGGACTTTATGGCACTAACTAAATAAACAGCTATTAACAGTTTAGTAAGTTAGTTTGCATTAACGCTCTAAAGTCTTTAAGTTAAAGACTTTAGAAGGTTTAGACTATTGAGAGAAGTTTATAAAGTAAACTGCTCAGTCTAAAGGACTTTATGGCACTAACTAAATAAACAGCTATTAACATTTAGTAAGTTAGTTTGCATTAACGCTCTAAAGTCTTTAAGTTAAAGACTTTAGAAGGTTTAGACTATTGAGAGAAGTTTATAAAGTAAACTGCTCAGTCTAAAGGACTTTATGGCACTAACTAAATAAACAGCTATTAACAGTTTAGTAAGTTAGTTTGCATTAACGCTCTAAAGTCTTTAAGTTAAAGACTTTAGAAGGTTTAGACTATTGAGAGAAGTTTATAAAGTAAACTGCTCAGTCTAAAGGACTTTATGGCACTAACTAAATAAACAGCTATTAACAGTTTAGTAAGTTAGTTTGCATTAACGCTCTAAAGTCTTTAAGTTAAAGACTTTAGAAGGTTTAGACTATTGAGAGAAGTTTATAAAGTAAACTGCTCAGTCTAAAGGACTTTATGGCACTAACTAAATAAACAGCTATTAACAGTTTAGTAAGTTAGTTTGCATTAACGCTCTAAAGTCTTTAAGTTAAAGACTTTAGAAGGTTTAGACTATTGAGAGAAGTTTATAAAGTAAACTGCTCAGTCTAAAGGACTTTATGGCACTAACTAAATAAACAGCTATTAACAGTTTAGTAAGTTAGTTTGCATTAACGCTCTAAAGTCTTTAAGTTAAGACTTTAGAAGGTTTAGACTATTGAGAGAAGTTTATAAAGTAAACTGCTCAGTCTAAAGGACTTTATGGCACTAACTAAATAAACAGCTATTAACAGTTTAGTAAGTTAGTTTGCATTAACGCTCTAAAGTCTTTAAGTTAAAGACTTTAGAAGGTTTAGACTATTGAGAGAAGTTTATAAAGTAAACTGCTCAGTCTAAAGGACTTTATGGCACTAACTAAATAAACAGCTATTAACAGTTTAGTAAGTTAGTTTGCATTAACGCTCTAAAGTCTTTAAGTTAAAGACTTTAGAAGGTTTAGACTATTGAGAGAAGTTTATAAAGTAAACTGCTCAGTCTAAAGGACTTTATGGCACTAAAGTTAGTTTGCATTAACGCTCTAAAGTCTTTAAGTTAAAGACTTTAGAAGGTTTAGACTATTGAGAGAAGTTTATAAAGTAAACTGCTCAGTCTAAAGGACTTTATGGCACTAACTAAATAAACAGCTATTAACAGTTTAGTAAGTTAGTTTGCATTAACGCTCTAAAGTCTTTAAGTTAAAGACTTTAGAAGGTTTAGACTATTGAGAGAAGTTTATAAAGT